>NC_072731.1:158329747-158481500 GCF_026930045.1 Uloborus diversus | reverse complement strand
CAGAAGTTGATAACCAGCGTCTTTGACGCAACCTCGTAAAAAGAAATCACACGACATGTGGAACGAACTGGATTACTGATTAGATGCTTGTTGCGAAACAAAAGGTTCATATGTTGGACATTTGTATCTGAAAAACAATAATAATTTTTTAAAAAAGAGAACTTTATATATGTTTTGTTAGTTTTGTGCATCAATTATTTCACCATGTTATAGTTTCGAAAATATAAAATTTTAAAAATCTGGTTATCTTTCTATGCTAACCAGTGCTGTAATTGGGAAAAAATATTTACAGGAACTCACCTTGGGGTTTAGGGGGGAACTCACCAAAAGAAAAAATGGTTTGAAACCAATTTACGTTACATTTGCATTATTTTTACAATGAAAACCCGCACATTTCGGAAGACGGGTAATGTTTGAGACTTAAATTATTTTGTAATCACTCTTATTTCAGACCTAAAATAATTATTTTAAGAAAGTGTAAAAAGATGAAGATTGGTTCACATAGAAAACTTATTCTTGTTTTGAAGTGAATGTCTCGATAGTTATTCAAAGAAAAAAAAAAAAAAAAAACCCAGTCTTATGTCCAAACCATATACTATACTTATTTCTCTTTTTTTCCCCATTAAGAGAAAAATAGGTCAAAAAAGCAAGCAAACAACGTGTGGCATAATGCTAATTTTTAACCGACTTCAAAAAGGAGGCGGTTATCAGTTCATACCGTATGTATGTTTTTTTTTTTTTTTTGCTTGTCCACTCACAGCGTCTCACCTAGTGAACCGATTTTGATTATTCCTTTTTCAATGCATAGGGGATGGCTCAACTTAGGTCCCGATACTTTGTTTGACCATATTTGTTCTTTAGAAAAAAATTTATGGTCAAAAAACAGTAAATTTCATGCAATTTCCCTATTAAATGATTAAATATGAAACCCATTGTTATAAAAGTTTGGTGTCATATAACAGTAACATTAATAATAATTGTAATGATAATTTTGAATAAAGGCTTCTCTGAAGCAAGCATCAAGTTTCTTTAGGGTCATTGCTCCATAGTGGGGGTAAACCTAACCTGGAAGCGAGGTGATGCAGTGATCAGGATCTGCTTAGCCTTCACAATACTACCAGGTTAGGTTGCCTCAACTATACAGGATTGCATCACAAGCAACTTGTATACTGTGAATTGCAAATTAGTTAAAGAAAACGTAATATTTAAATGATTGTTATTAAATTAACGCACAAATGAATTCCAGAGAGGAACAAAGATAAGTTTTTAATGCCAATCGCTTAAAGGTTATTGCGTGTTTATAGTTTTTTTTTTTTTAGTATGGAGCATTTTTATGAAAAAATAAGATGAAGTTTCGTGATAGTAACTGCTTACTATTTCTGAAATACCTACATTTACACTAAAACGATTGAAAAAAAAAAATTTTGAAAAAAATAAAAATAGAACCGACTTCAAAATTGCTCTAAAAAGTGAAAAATAATTTCATTCTTTAAACACCATCGATAATACTTTTAAACATAATTTTTGAAGTTGGCGCAAAAACGATAGATAAAATCATTCACAGCCATAACTTAACTACAACTATAAATTTAACCAGGCCCAGTTTCTTCACTATCCCATACATTAAGCATTGATGACAGCATATTTGAATAAGATATAAATGTTTCGTTCGTAACTTTGGATGCTTTTCTGAAAAAAATATGAACGAAGCCTGGTTACACTGGATTTTACGTTTTGTTTTTGCGCCAACTTCAAAAACTATGTTTAAAAGCATTATCGATGGTGTTTAAAGAATAAAATTATTTTTCACTTTTTAGAGCAATTTCGAAGTCGGTTCTATTTTTTTTTTCAAAATTTTTATATTCATTTTCGCATAGTAATACAAAAAAAAAAAAAAAAAAAGAAGATTTAATTTTAAAAAGTTTAAAGAAACCAATCAATTTTAATTGGTTTTTGAAACTTATTAAAGTAATATATTGGTATATATACAAATATTTAATTCAATATCCGGAAATTAAAATAAATCAACAAACTGAAATATGCTTGTAATGAAAGCGAAACACTTAATATTTTCAATGGAACGTTTTGGCATTGAGCCGATGCCCGTGCACTTCTTTGATTTTTTTTTCACATTCATTATCATTCATCTTTTGGAGGCAACAGTGTGTTCTTTTTAAAAGCTTTTGAGCTAACTTTCTTATCCGCATTCTTTATCACAACTCAAAAACTGCTTGTAGAGTCTTTACTGCAAATGCAGATCTTTTGTAAAGAAAGCCAATTTACAGGGACGAATCACCGCGCAAGTTGAGTTTCCCTTGATGCTGAGGGCTTTATACGCTGTTAGGTTTCTGGCGTATGCACGTTTCAATAGCTTCAAATGCGATCTATAAATTGGGAGACAAAATGAGAATTCATGGCTTCATAAGAACATTTTAATAGAAGAAGAAATTATCTCGACATTTTTTATTGAAGTATTTGAAGGTCATCGCATTCGCATCTGTTGTAAATCAACAACAGATTTCCATTGTTTTGTCATAGTTCAATGAAGCAAGCAAAGCAGCATACATGGTGTTTTGTACTGCCTTGCACTGATAAAGAAAATTTATTTAAAAAAAAAAGAACTAAGGTAAACGCACCAGTAGTGGTCAGTGCTTCAGTAGTAGCCACTTCAAGGTTTATCTCTTTATTTTTATACATAAAGGGCTAATCTCTGTCCGGATGTCTGGGGTAAACTTCAAAACTACTGGACGGATTTTAACCATTTCTTCCACATAGATAGCTACATTATCAGGGAGCAACTTAGGCTATAATTTATTGCTAAAAAACTTAGTTTAAGAACGTCGTGATCGAAAACAGTAAATGTCATGTAATTTCCACATTAAATGATTAAAGATTAAACACATTGTTTCGAAAATTCGTTGCCTAACAACAGCAATATTAAAAGTAATCATAATGTAAATTTTGAATCAAGGCCTCTCTGGAGCAAGCATGACATTGCTTTCTTAGGAATTGCATCCTCATCTTTATACATAAAGGGCTAATCTCTGTCCGGATGTCCGGGGTAAACTTCAAAACTACTGGACGGGTTTTAACCATTTTTTCACCATAGATAAATACATTATGAGGGAGCAACTTAGGCTGTAATTTATTCCTCTAAAACTTAGTTGTAAAAAGTTATGGTGGAAAACAGTAAATTTCATATCAATTCCCCATTAAATAATTAAATTCGCAATTCCAATAAATTATAGGAGCCGCAGCAACCACTGTCTAATGGCGGATGAAAAAAGGTGAAACAAACAAATACCATAACTTATGACTTGCTTTGACGTTTAGTGAATGACAGTACTTTTTCATCGTATCTGTGCGAAGCTTTCTTTTTTATTCTTCTGAAATTACATTACACCACAAACTACTTGAAGTCGGAAATTTATACCAAATAAAACTCGTGGAATGGAATGTTTTACCTTTTTCTTTAGTATTGGTAATCACCGCAAGGTAGCGTATTCGAGCTTTGAAGTTGCGAATATAAAACCCATTGTTACAAAAATTCATTGACTAACAACAGCAATAATAAAAGTAATCATAATGAAATTTTTGAATCAAGGCTTCTCCGGAGCAGACATGAGTTTAAAGTCGTTTAAACATTGGAAACTCTACTTTTTGCATCCTTAAAGAAACATAGTAGAGAGCTTTTTTTTTTTTTCTTTTGAGTGTGTACTATTTAATTAAATAAAGCGCACGGTTTTTTCAGTGATCTTTGTTTTTAACCGACTTCAAAAAGGAGGCGGTTATCAATTCATACCGTATGTATGTTTTTTTTTTTTTTTGTTTGTCCACTCATAGCGTCTCACCTAGTGAACCGATTTTGATGATTCTTTTTTTAATGGATAGGGGATGGCTCAACTTAGGTCCCATTACTTTGTTTGACCATATTTGTTCTTTAGAAAAAAAGTTATGGGCAAAAAACAGTAAATTTTATGCAATTTCCCTATTAAATGATTTTGTAGCGAAGTTCGCACTTTTCATCCGTGGACAACGGTGGCTCAGTGGTAGAATTCTCGCCTCCCACATGAGCAACCCGGGTTCAAATCCCGACTAGGACAAAGTGTATTTTACTAAAATTTCGTTTCTACTGTTTCCCGTATTTTCTCGAATCTTCTATTGATTTCTGTATCTTTCCAAGTCTGGAAAGTTCCAGCACTTTCTCAAGTTGTATATAAGGAGATGTAACGTTCATTCGTGGTTCTGAATAAAGATCTCGAGTTGAGACTAACGAGTATTCGCTTCATTTGGCTTTCACATTGTCTTCGCTTTCTTCATCTACGCGACAATAGGAAACTCATTGTTATAAAACTTTGGTGCCCTATAACATTAATAGTAATTGTAATGATAATTTTGAATGAAGGCTTCTCTGAAGCAAGCATCAAATTTCTTCAAGCGATATTTCGATAATGGGGAATCTGACGCTGTCGTCTCATTTTTGGCGTAAATAATTTTATTTTAGTAACCCTGCTGATTTATAGTAACCCTATGTGAATTATCAAAATCTTCCTTTCTTCAGTGCTATTGCTCCATAGTTGGGGTAAACCTAACCTGGAAGCGAGGTGATGCAGTGATTAGGATCTGCTTAGCCTTCACAATGCAAGCATTAGGTTTGACTCAACTACTCTGTAGTATTTTTATCGTTATCATCTAGGCCGATAACAGATGATCGGGGCTAAGTAAGAAAATACAGAATTGCATCATGAGCAACTTAGATGCTGTGGAATGTAAATTAGTTAGGAAAAACGTAATACTTAAATGGTTATAATTAAATTAACTACGCATGATTTCCAGAGAGGAACAAAGATAAGATTTTAGTGCCAATCGCTTAAAGTTTAACGCGTATCAATAGTTTTTTTTTTTTTTTTTTTTTTTTAGTATGGAGCATTTTTAAGAAAAAATGTGAATTATCGTGATGGTAACTTCTTATTATTTCTGAAATATCTACATTTACACTAAAAAGAATGAAATAAAAAAATTTTGAAAAAAAAATAGAACCGACTTCAAAATTGCTCTAAAAAGTGAAAAATAATTTTATTCTTTAAACACCATCGATAATGCTTTTAAACATAATTTTTGAAGTTGGCGCAAAAACGATAGATAAAATCATTCACAGCCATAACTCAAATACAACTATAAATTTAACCAGGACCAGTTTCTTCACTATCACATACATTATGCATTGATGACAGCATATTTGAATAGCGATATAAATGTTTCGTTCGTAACTTTGGATGCTTTTCTGAAAAAAAATATGAACGAAGCATGGTTACACTGGATTTTACGTTTTGTTTTTGCGCCAACTTCAAAAATTATGTTTAAAAGCATTATCGATGGTGTTTAAAGAATAAAATTATTTTTCACTTTTTAGAACAATTTTGAAGTCGGTTCTATTTTTTTTTCAAAATTTTTTTATTGTTAGTTCATATTTTGGAAATTCTTCAAATTTTTATATGCTTAAATTCGTGCTTTCGTTTCTAAATGAATATTCGTTCGTTCTTTATACTTATTGCTATTTTACTTTAATGGGTAAGGAAGAAGCTCGATTTTTAATCACGTCAAAGTGATATATTTTGAGTTCTTTCAGTTAAAACAGAAAACGAAAGGAAGTAACGATTGTTTCTTACATTTATTTCTGACCCAGGAAACGCTGGGTATTTTTGCTAGTAGTAAATAAAAGTAAGGTTTTAAAGAAATTCTGGAAGGAAGTCTGTGGCGAGCCTGCGTCCAGAAGACCAAATAGCCCCTACAGCATTGACATTATGTACAAAATTACTTCGAGTCCCGGGGGTGTGCACCTGTAGTTTTATTTTTTTTTTAAATTCGAATTATTTTTTTATAATTAATTTTTTAAGCTCACATTTCGCGTAAATTGGCTATCATTGTCTATTAAAATGGTGAAAAATTACTTGCATATATTGATGTCATATATCGTTGGAAAGGGTAGAATTTTCCGCGTTCTACACAATTTGTTTCAATGCTCTAACTTCAGTACGGAGGGAGTTATTTGCGTTTTTAGCTCGAAACTTTTTAAGCTTAGTTAAAATTTAGGCACTTCTTTCTTCATTAAATCAATCAGTAAAAAGCGAAGGAATTGTCCCAAAGTTTTCTTTTTGACACCACTGGAAAGAGCGGTCTTTTTTACTCCAGATCTAACTCGACCTATGGTTGAAAAATAAGCTTCTATCTCCAAAGGAAAAAGTTACAAGCCGTTAAAAATCTAGTTAGAATATTCTCATATCCATTAAAGTTATTGATGTTTTATTTGGCGTTGCCATAGCTACGTCTTTTCGATTCGCATGTTTCTTCTTTCTTATTTAAAAACTTTAAGGGCTTCGATTTTAACGGAAAATCTTAGTCTCAACTCAATTCAAGCCCCGAGCTAAAGAGCAAAATGTATTACTGGAGATCATGAATATGAAAGCGACTTTTCAAATGTACAAAACTGCAGTTTTGCAATGCTCAGGAGCCCTTTAGCCCTTATCGCTCTGCAAGTTAGTCCAAGTTATTCTGAAACTCGGGGAAGGGGTGCTTTTTGATCCAAAGGGAGCTCATAATGAGTTTTTAATCTGCTTCTTTCTAATTGACGATTTAGATGTTTGCGAATCAAATAAGATTGCGAAGCAATCATCTGGGGTTGGTGAGCGTTAGCGAGCAGGGGGCAGAGATTCCAAGTTTTGCAATGTATTCAAACATGCAGGAGGTAAAATCTCTTGCACGTTTGATGCACTTTTGAATCCATTGGGATAACTGTAATCCTATTATTTTTTTAAATATAAACCTTGAAGTGGCTACTACTGTAACATAGCACTGGCCACTACTGGTGTGTTTACCTTAGTCTGAATTTTGAAATCTTGAATTCAAACTATGTTTTTCGCAATCACGAATTGCGATAGGACCTAACTCGTTGGTTTTCTTGTTTCTGCTAATGGCTTTTATTGCAACCATAATTTGAATTCGAGACATCAAAATTCAAATGAATGCCAGGGGCTGGATGCTGGATGTTGTGGGCTGGATACTGTTTTCGTGTAAAAAGGATTGTGTAAAGTCGAGAAGGTCGTTCATAAATAATTTGCTTCCACGCCACTACCCAGGGGAAGAGACATACTCTAGGTGGCCCGTGCACCAGATGAGTTTGCATCATAAGCACAGAAAAATAAAATCAAAGGACATCAACTACTGTCAAGTGAAAACAATAAGCAATCGTGATTTGCTCAAAAAACAATTTAAGATATATGCATAATTCTTTTTTTTTTAATGTTGATCCTTTCCTCATTAAATTACTTTCCCTATTGGTACAATTGTGCAATATTAGCTCAAGTGATGTAGATATCGCTAACATTGAAATCTGGAAATGGCGTTTACGAAGGAAAAATTCAGAGTATTTTTGTCCTGCGAGGTTTTGTCAATGACGAAATGCATTGGATTGCACACTGGTCCCAATGTTGACACATTAAAGGAAACAATAATCGATGCGAAATCATGGATGCGATTACAGCAGATATGACAGATGCTACTTGGTGCCAGGGTCACAGCGAGGGGGGGGGGGGAGAGAGTCAATCGCTCAGAACCCTTGGCTTAAACACGTATTGTCGATTTTAATATGATAGTTTATGCTCAAATAAGGACTATTATAACAGCCTTCACCTTCAGATGGTAAATTTTGACTGTGCGAGGGATTGGCATGAAGTTGAGAACATCAAAAGAAACGAAGATCAAAACGAAAAAAGAATAAAGCTACTATCTGCAGCAAGAGATTTTTTTTTTTTTTTACTGAATTTTCTTTACCAGTTCGAGACATTTAAACATCCTGCATTGCAATAATGTTTTGCAAAAGTAGAATCACAAAATTCACCAAAAATGTTCAGGAAAAGTAAAATTTTTTAAATCACTGAAAAATCCCGATACTATATAACAAACGATATTAGACAATCCCTGAGCGATTACTTACTGCTATTCATTGCACATCAAAATTACTTCAAAACGTTATAAAAAAGTTAGAATATTTTAGAAGTCAAATTTCTAAGACAATCCCTGAGCGATTACTTACTGCTATTCATTGCACATCAAAATTACTTCAAAACGTTACAAAAAAGTTAGAATATTTTAGAAGTCAAATTTCTAAGACAATCCCTGAGCGATTACTTACTGCTATTCATTGCACATCAAAATTACTTCAAAACGTTACAAAAAAGCTGGAATATTTTAGAGGTCAAATTTCTATTTTATCTCGCGTACCTCCATTTGTTTGCATTAAAGATGGTTAGCTCTGAAATACGGGTTTGAAGATATTTTGAATTTCTAGATAAAAAAAATAGTATTCGCTAAATATTTTTGAACTTTTGAACTAACAAGGGAAAGCAGAATAAGGTAACAATATTAATCTTTAAAAAAATGACTAATTTCCAGCAATAAACACTATGTGTCTAACGGACTCTTTAAATAATATTCTGTGGTACTGCTACCCGTTTGCTACCCGTCAAAGAAAATCATATTCGTTTTTAAAAGGGCTTTTCTAAATTAAATTTTTGGCTGTGTTTGACAAACAGAATTTGTTCACTTTTGGTTTTGTGCGAAAATTTCTGGTGACATTAGTTTTTGTACCAACCAGTGGGAAAAAAAATGAAAAAGTCAAGTATGAAAAATGTAAAATCTACTTCTGAAAAAATCTTAAAATGTGGTGTGAAGGAAGCTACCTGCTT
Source organism: Uloborus diversus (assembly GCF_026930045.1). NCBI lineage: Eukaryota > Metazoa > Arthropoda > Arachnida > Araneae > Uloboridae > Uloborus > Uloborus diversus. The sequence goes on along the minus strand of NC_072731.1, from coordinate 158,472,756 downwards.
TATTTCCTGGTTGTCTTCTTAATGGTTATCTTAAAAAAAAAAAAAAAATAATAATACTAGCTGAAGACCCTTAAAAATTTTTTAAACGAAGCATTTTGCAACGTTAAAATTATTTTTAAACATATGAAAAACAAAAGTTGCTATTCAAGATGAAATCAAAGCTGATTTATCAATCTACTACAGCTCGTTCATATACTAAAATTTTTTCAGTCACAAATGATTTACGATTGTATTGAAAATTTTCGAATTATGCAAAAGCTTCATATTTTTAAACACTTTAGCATGTTACCCTTATTTTTTTAAAAAATTAAGTACGCCATCCCTTTGTACATGTTCAACAATGTTAAATTTAACAAATTATGGGATGATGTATGTGAAAATTTACAAATAACCCACATAGGTAAACGTTCAATTTTGGTATGCATGTGATGGGAAAAAAATATTTTTTAAAAGTGCAGTTAATAGTATTGAAAATTTAAAAAGTATCCAAAGTAATCTATTGAATTTGAAAAAAAAAAAGAAAAAAGAGAAAGAAAAGAAAAACACTCCACAATAATATTTTAGAAATAGCATAAAGAGATATATTTAGGGATCCGCCTTGTATAAAGCGCAAAAAAGTACGAGATGTTGAAATTATTAACCTTTAACAATCTCAATTAAGTTCTTGTTAGAAATGACAAATGTATAGCTAAATTTTAATCTGTATTAATTTTGTATGTGGAGTTTTTATTAATTTTTACATGCAATATATTCATTTTATCATTCGAGCAATTGAGTAAATTATCGCAGATTACAAATTTACAGTTGAATATTATATTTTGTCATTTAAAAATTCTTTGCCTTCTTTCGCACTTGTGATCAATTATTATTATTATTATTTTCGATTTCTCGGTATTGGCCGAATACATCGACAAAACTTGCCGAGTACCGAGTATGTACCGATAATTGACTCTCTCTTTCTCTCGATTCCTCTCGTTTAGCTTGCACTGATTCAGTTCAAATAAGCGGTTAAAACAATTATCATAAAATAAAAACTAAGCGCTAATCGTAAAAAGACAATTATTAGCTATTATGAAATTGATACCGAGTTCATAGTTTCATCCTGTTGAAAGCTATGTTTCAGTAATGTTTGACGTTTCCACGACTAAAGTTTTAAAATCAAGTACATTTTTCTATTGAAGGACGGGAAAAATAGGAAAAACAATATATGGCATAGCGGAAAATTTTCACAATATGTATAAGTTAATTGTTAAGGCTGTGCGTCGCCGTCGTTTAAATGATAGGAAACAGAAGATTTTACGTATCTATCAATGGAGATTCTGCTATAATCTTTCCGAAATGTTCTTAATGTTCGAAGCAGGTTAGATAAAAATTCATGGTCGATAGTAAAAGAACGAATTAGCAGATTTTCTTATCTTGTCTGCACTTGAAAAGTTATAAAATTTTATCAGAAGTTTTTTCTTTTTTTTCCAAAAAACATGAATGCTTTGAGCATTGCACAGTGCCAAATCAAAATATCGCTCGTTTATAAAAAAAGGGCCACACAATATGAAATTTTAAATTTTCTTTTTTTTTTCGCTTAAAGGTCTTCAAAGGACGTTATCTTCTTTGGAAAATAATAACAGATATTTTGTTCTAATGTTAACCACTGCAGAGCACAGCAAACTTACTTTTCTATTGCAAATTGCCTGAAGAGTCAACTTCAAACGCTTCTCCTGTAAAATTTCAGTTCTTCGCATTGTGGCGCTCTTCTTCCAAACGAGCGATATATCTTCAGGTGTTACCCAACAACCTTCTGTTTAGGTGACATATATAGACTGAACTTGTTCATATCTTGAATCGGGACTTAAAAGAAACACAACCTCCCGTCAATGCGTTTTCAGTGTATCAATTTCATATTCCTTGGTTAATAAAAAGTAACTTTAGTTCTCAAGTCTAACTTTCACACATAAATAATACTAGTAAATAAAATCCTATACACGGGAAGCTAACAATGAAAGTAATAATCAACTAATGAAATGAAAAACTACTTCTTTATAACAAATAAATACCATTGTGCTCAAAAATTAAATGAATTTAATTTACCAACGTTTTAATACACAAAAATTGCAAATTACTACAGACGCGTGTTTTGGTGTTGCAAGGAACATCTTTTTCAATCCAAAGAAGTGCGGCTTGTGGATGAAAAATCATCCGAGGAAAGCATCACGGTGGAACAAAAGTGAGTATTAATAGCAAAAAAAACATTGGGATATTAACAAAACAAATAAAAAAAGAACCGACTTCAAAAAACAAAGAGGAACTAAAAAGTAAAAAATAAATGGTCACACTTACACACGATTTCCTACCCAAACGTATAAATCACATTTATTTTACAATTCTTGTACAAAAATCAACTAAACTAAACACCCAATTATAAAATAAACACTGATTTTAATTACTATACGATGAATTACCTAACTAATCATATACGATCTCTTAATTTTTAACAACCATTTGAAGTCGGGGCCTCCTATAAACTACTATCTAACGTAACTGAGTAGGTTTAGTTTTAAAGACTTTAGCATTTTGTTAAATTAGTGTTTAACTAAGGATTTGGTAGGTTGTCAGTTTAAAATTAACAGGTGGCATCGTGAAAATCAAACATCCCGATGCGTGAGAATTAAATATTATTCAAGACAAGATTCCTCCGTTGAAAAAATGCACCGTTCACAACCAAGTGACCTGTGAGTGCCGTATCGCGCAGCTGACAAAAGGTCTACGTAGCCACAACGTATGAAATTTAAAGTTTCTTAGTTTTCTCCAGGATCCCTCGTCAGATCCAGACAAAATTAACATGGGACCATCTGAAAAGCATACCCTTCCAAACAAAAAAAGAATTTTTCAAATCGGTCCAGTATTCTTGGAGTAATACGAAAACATACATAAAAAGCCGCAAGACGAAATCATAACCTCCTTTTTTGAAGTCCTTTTGTATCCTTTTTTGTATTTGTACAACAACAAAAAGAAGACGATGTATTATTATTATTATTTTAATGACGCGATTTTTTTCCCGTCAATAATTTAGCTTTTATGAATTCCTCATGCAATATCAATAAGTCACGTGACTCGCTATCTGCCAATCGCAAAGCGAATAAAAGGTGATGACACCCGCCAACGATATAGGGGGAATAAATAAGCTATTTTGTGAGCTAACGAAAAAAAAAAGACAACAATCAAGAGTTTTAAGTGATTAAAAATTAAGTCATTAAAAAATATCTGTAGCGAAACTTAATTCCAAGCTAAATTCTGCCACGCGGTGAGAACAAGTACATGAAACCAACATTAACTACACAACATATATTAAACAAGAAACATGAAATAGATCAAAATTTAAATGTACGAACAAAGGTTAGAATCAGAATAGAATGGAAAACTTCTACAGAAATTCACAGGGTATATATACTGAATTCTTTGACCAACAGTGTTGCCATTTAAAGAACTTGAAAGTTTTTCCACAACATATTCACAACATCTACAATTTACAAGAGATATTTGATTCATCTTCATATTGTCTTTCTAAGAACTAAGAATGTAAGAATTAAGAATGCTTCGATATCATCGAAAAAATGCATAATTAAAAAAAAAAAGATCTTCATTTTTAATCTTCAACTGCTTAAATTACAAAATTACGTTTCTAAGAATATAATAGTTCTTCAGTCAAAGAACATAAGTAAGAACTGTTGGATTAAATGCAAATTAGTAGCCGAAGTCCATTTAGAATTTCAATAGTATATATAAGGCAGTGAGAAGCAAAGGGATGTAAGTGGACATTTTCAAGTTTTGAGTAAAACGCGTTTAAAGATAACGTCCTAAGCTTTCATTTAATTTTTTTCCTCCAAATCATGCTGTATAGCAGCAACTACCAGAGCTACGCCCCAAAACAGAGGAGAGGTTCACCTACCATTTGTACTGGTTGTCTCCAAATTTTTAATTTTACCACGCACATGCCTTTTCTTCTCACCGTCTCATATAGTTGTTAAAAGATTTCTAGATAAAACGTCTGTCTTTTAGAAGTTGAAATTGCAATAATATGTAGAACGACTAATCTGCGGAGCTCATTTTAACATAACATAAAAAAGTGGATAATAAAGCAGGAGGAACTAATCCGTTTTGGAATTCTTTATTGTTTCTTATTCCTATATTTCACTATGTTAAATGTTAAATCAACATGATGTAATCATCCATTACATATTACTATTCAATTATTTTTGATTTACAAATCGTTTATTACATTTAAGGGTAATCGCCTGGCTGCAATTCTTGAATTCAAAAAACTTTACGTTGTCAGCTAAGCGAATTTATTATTACCTTATTGTTATTATTTACATTTTTGTGATTAATAATAACTTTATAGGACATTCTGCATGTCTCTCGCATTTTGAAATACTAAATCTTCATTTTGTTCATATATTTACATGCTGAAATATATTTACATGCTGAAGATGAAAATAAATTTTAAAACAAATCAATTAGAAGAGTTACACTTATAAATAAATCCTTAACTTAAACAAATTCAAAAATATTGGAATTTTTCTTTTATTCGTTTATTTTTTACGCAGAAGGTTGATGCAACGAAGCGACTTTCTTGGGAAAAAATACGTCAAATTCAAGTAGCTACGGTCAATGCCCTCGAAAAACTTTCAATCATTTTTGAACGAGCTACGGCAGCAATGATGCAAGACCAAATTGATTGAGCGTCTTCAAAATATATAATTAAATAATAAGCATACCAACGAAACTAAAGATTAGAAATAGTAATCTCTATTTTTAATATCACAGTAAAAAAGTATTATTTTTCTACTTTCATTTCTTTCAAAAATAAAAGTTTTTTCTTTTTTATTTTAAAAGTCGAGGATCTCGTCAAATGGTATGGTTCTCAAGTGTATTTTAAAGTAATTGAAAATGCGCTTCGGCAACAGTTTGGCAATGAACTTTGAAAAATAAAGATTTTTTTTTCCCTGAAAGAATACTAGATATGTATAAATGTGAATAATACGAAGAAGAGCGTTCGAGCTCTCGATTTCCATTCATGGCGGTCATCGAACTGCGAAGGTCAAACACCCGCGGAACCGAAGAGCGCCGAATTCGAAGAGCAGCTGGACGTTCGTCCACAGGAAATGTTATCACGCGATTTTTGAATGTAACCATTTTCCACCTAAAACGATGGGAAAAAAGCTTTTTTTATGTTGTTAGGTGGAAAATTCTGAAAACAAATAGATCTATGTGGGAAACACTATCTTTACATTTAACGATTGAAATCGCCGGCTGTCATTGAGTCGAAGATTCTTCTTTTGATGGTGTCGTAATAAAACTAATTTGAGCGTTTTGGTCATGTGAAACTCAAAATAAATAAATAAATAAATAATTTAAATAAAATAAAATTAAAAAAAGGAAAATCAATAAAACAAAATAAAATAAAGTAAACGAAAAAAAAAAAGACAAAGAGAAAACAAAACGATTCGTTAGACTTTATTTTTAAAATTTTCTGGCAACACCGAATTTAAAATTCAAATTCAAATGTGCTCAATGTCGGATTGAGAGGGGGGGGGGGGGGACAAGCCGGGAACCTCGTACCGGCTGGCAATTTCTACGGGGCGACAAATTAACCCTATTTCTGTGTGTGTGTGTGTGTATGTGGTTTTTTTTTTTGGAAATTATATATAAAAACTTGAAGCAAGAAGGGAAAGGGCGGCAGTTTCAAGATTTATCTCAGCTTAGAAAAATCGAAAATCCATCACCGAATGTGCTTATTAGTGTAACAGAACTTTTTGTGTCAAAAGCCTTGTTATAGAAAACTTGTTAATTTAATAATATTAATAGTTTTATACATGTAACTAACTATCTTTAAGTAAAGAAGTGCAAAATACTTCATTAAAAATCCCCTTAGTGCATTGTTAGGAGAAAACGTGCTGCACAAGCAAAACGTACTTCAAGCACATAAAAGTCTATTTATTTATATGTAAATGCGTTCTTCAATTTATGTCCCTGTTCCTTTGATAGACCCCTCTGCCCTCAAATAATTAAATTAATAAATTCATTAATATAGAATAAATAAGTAAAAAGAAATTGACAAAAACACACACACACATATTTCTCCCAATATATTATTGATTTCAGATGATAAAAGAAAATGCATTGTCCAAATTATTAGGTGAAGGAGACTAAAGTCTAGATGTTCTGCTCAAAATGGTCAGAATGCTTGAAACTAACTTTATTTTGTGCTCGTTGGCTTCCTTACATGTTCTCCAACGAAATTTAATCTGGTTCCATGCAACAACTATACAGATATTCTTACAGCTCTTACAAGCGTATTTCACGCATTGAAAATCGAAAATTCGCCTCAAAAATATAGCCGAGCATACTTTACACTTAAACGCTTTGTGGTTTTCATAAAAAGATTAAAATGGGAGTTTAAGTAAGATGAATTATTTTAATATTACATTTGAGCTGTTTATATAATTTCAACTTCAAAATGTCAAACGTTCTGAATCAGGGGGGCCCAGCCATCTCCCCCCCCCCCCTTAGGGCTGCTCTTCATTTTAAAAGCGATTCTTACAAACCAAAAACAAATAAAATTTCATTTGAAATGTAGCTAAATAGCCTGAGAAAACATGGAAAGGAGAAAAAATTAGAAAACCAAAAAGTGTTGTTATTATGTCGTGATACTAATTTATTTATTGTATCTGCTTTCCATAAACCAGTTTCTGAAAATTTGGCTCCCAATGGTTAACATTATGGTTAATCGTGGCTTTTAATGAGTAACATTGCGTGAAACAGCAGGCTACAAGGGTTAGTTCCGCTCGCCACATGTGGCTCGCAGGCAGTAAGTTGAGCACCACTGTTCTAAATGTTAAAAATCAAAATAGTACACATATCTTTCACTGCCTAAAATCGATTACTGTTATGGTCTTTACTGATTTTGTATTGATCACTTCTCCAACATGAATTCCACTCCTCCAAAAATGTCCAGGAGTATTTACAGTCCTCGAAAAAATTCGTACAATGTATGCATACGTATAGTCCCGCTTTTAACTTCACAAATAGAAGAAAAAAGTATAAACATCAAGTAATCTTTTCTGAAAATAAGACATCTAGCAGACCAAAACACACACACACACACACACACAACAACTCAGTCTTTTCCGATCCTAATGGAAATCAAAATCAAACAGTCTAAAAATATTTCTCCAGGTTCTTATTTTATGATGAATTCGATGTAGAAACGAAGAATTGCCCCCCCCCCCCCGAACTGATCTCCCTGAACTAGGGATTTACTATCTTTTTACATCACGTGCACTGAAACTACAAAATCCAATTAGGCTCGAGCACACATGGCGGCCGTGTTTCTGCTCTACTTACTGGCCCGACCGTGGTTGTAAGCCCTCGTTTTGTGATGTAGTTCAGTCTGACATGTTCCTCGATGTCGGCCATCGATTTTTGCGTCAACAGAAATATCGTAACACGAAGCAGGCAGTGTATTTTGGGAAAGGAAAATCACTTAGTCGAGAATGGATTACATTTATTTCCGCTGATTTTCAACACTTTGCCAATGAGTACTTTTTGATTCCATCGACAATCAATATTATTTATTACAGAACGGTGAGAAATAATTTAGAAAGGTAGAGGGAAAAAAATGTTCTGCGACGACTCTTCATGCGGAGCAAGTCAGAGCTTTTCGATTTTAATTTATCGACGCATAAATTAGAAATACCTTTGGTTGTAGATTTGTCTTAACATAGATTCGATTTATCTTATCATAAATGAGAAAATTCGTGTCTGGAATATCTTAGTCTTTTGAAAGCTTCGAAACTTACCGCAGCTTCGACGAAGAATTATCTCAGTTCAGAAAAAAAAAAGATTTCTTATTAAAGAACGTATTTATATTTAAAAGAGAATAATGTTTGCTTAACAGAAACGATTTTTCACTTCGAAAATCATTCAGTTCGTTTTAAAACATAAGCAGCAAAAGAAATCAATCTTATTAATAATAAATTAAACTACCGAAAAAAAAAAAAAAAACTCCTCTCCGTAGTTCAGCAGACCATTTTGACTTGAGTTCGTATCCTTGCTGGAATGTTGAACTGCAAGAGAATTGCAATCCTGTACTGTAGAAGTTTGAACTCAGTTCTTCCGTAGTAGTTGTGGAGGTTGACCTTCTCATTTCTTTTATAACTACATCATCAGACCAACACTGACTGTCTACTAGAGCTGTGGAGTCGGAAGGAAAACGGTCGACTCCGACTCCTGGAATTTTAGAGCCTTCGACTCCGATTCCGACTCTTACCCCAAAATCAGTTCGAGTCCGGCTCCGACTCTAGGCAAAGTTGCGGTCTCGGAGGAAAAATGGCCAACTCTGACTGTTGGAGTTTTAAACCATCGACTCCTGGTTCCGACTGTTGGAGAGTCTTCGACTCTCGACTCCAACTCTTGGAAAATCTTCGACAACCGACTCTAACTCTTCGAGTTTTAATCCTTCGACTCCTGGCGTCGACTATTAGAGTTTTAAGCCTTTGACTCCGAACTTCGATTCTTGGAGTTTTAAATCCGCTAACCTTCGACTCCCGACTCCGACTCATTTACTCCAAAATCAGCCCGACTCCACTATTTCGACTGCGCAGCCCTGTTTTCTCCAATACTTATATTTCGATTTCTTATCCATGCTAGTCCCTCTCAATCTCTTCTTGCAATTCGTAGCAAACTTCTCTTCATATATCGTTGAGTAATTGTTAATCTTTGTCTGTATTCGTAGTGATCAAATTTCTGTTGCATAGCTTTAGTGCTGGTAAACAGTGGCGGATCGAGGGGAGAGCAAGCCGGGGCTCAAACCCGGGCGGCAACTTATGGGAGTCAGCAAATTCACCCTAATTCTGTTGTTTTTTTCTCTTGAAATACGATGTGAAAACTTGAAGGAAGATGGGTGAGGCAGTTACAAGTTTTACCTCTGCTTGGAAAAATCGAAGATCCGGCACTGTTGGTAAAACATACTGACCTTTTCTTTTCAAGCATCGAGGGATGCTGCTCCTCCATCTGACTATTTGCTGGAGGTACTTTCCATCTTGTCTGGATCTCTCTGTTGGTTTTCCCCTTCCAGGTACTGCTCTCAGGGTCTCCGGCCTGGCAATGATTTCTGCAAGTAAATGTGGGACACTTGTAAAGGGTTCCAGCTTTTTTTTGGGTGGCCCGCATCCTGTCATTTGATTTTAATATTTTTCCTGATGTTTCGGCAGTTGTTCAAAATATACTTGGCAATGAGTAAATTTACGGATTCCCATGTTTAATATTTTACGTCTCCAAATTAACTATTCTTTTTTTGTAATAAGCATTCTTAGTAATACGATTTTTTTTTTTCTGAATGACCTGTCAATAATATTGCTCTGATGATATTTAGCAGCAAACCTGCTGAAACCATTAACTTCTACTATTTTGGTCTCATTTTTTATATTTCTTCAACTCGCGTTGCAAGTTAAATTTAGCAAATGAGTTCAAAAACTTTCGATATAATCTGACTTTCTGTTTTTTTTTTTTTTTTTTTTTTTTTGTCTAACAATATTCAATGTGTCACGATTTAGTTATTTATCTAAGCGTATAAAAGGAGAATTTAAAAAACATTTATACATTAATTTTTAATTGAAGTGGTTTTTGTGCTGCATTTGTTTACCAAATATGAACAAATCTGCCGCATATCACAACTTTTTTTTCCTTTTCACTTGCATTAGTATTATAACCCTCTTTAAGTATTTAATCTCTATAATTGAGCGAATACATTTTATCTAGTTTTAGGAAAATTATCAGAAAATAAAAATGCTTCAGTTCTGCACCCACCCAAAAATTTATCTTACGAAACAACCGTGTATAAATATATATAGAAGGTTAGGGGTATCATGCAGGATCTCTCAGAAATATATAATTAAGTGCATAATAGTAATTAAATAAGTCTTAGAAGAACCTACGCCTGTCAGTTACTCTCTCGAGTGTACTCTGCCACTGTACTAGTCAGGGGTAAGTACATGTGTCAGTTAGTTCTAATACAAAAATTTGCCTGTGATTCTGTACTACATTTTGTGCGATGAACTATCTCTGGCTGGGTATTGGCCTTTGAATCTCGAGAAATTAAAAAAAATATTGCCATTGGCCAAAAAGTTCGGATACCTTTTGCCCTAGATCAATGCCCCTAGTCACCTATTTAGCACCACCACCACCACCGCCCTACAAATGGGTTAATTGGCGGAAGCTACATGAAGTCTTATCATCCCCCGAAAAAAAAAATAACCTCATGTGAACTTTCCCTCATGACCCCGAACTTGAACTTCACTTTCCCTGCGACCCCACCTGGTAGCAGAAAAGCCCTCTCAGGCTACTTAACCTGCCATTTCTATTCCCACAAAAGGTGTTTTTCGAGTGAAAATCGAGGAAGACCAACGCAAACAAACACCGGGATTGTGTTCGTGTGAGACCAGTGCCCCCCGTAGGTGCTACTTTTTTTTTTTCAACTTTTCCTACTCCTCGCTTTTTATTTATGTACTTTCTAATCTTAGAATGCTGTGTACCTGCTCGCCTTGGCACCTTATATTACACCTGGACAGGAAAAATGGATGCTTTTCGAAAATATGCTTCGATAGGGGGTCAATGCGCTCCAAGCTGCTCGGAGTTCGATTACCTTTCGCTCTGGACATGCTTTGTGAGTACGATAGTAAATAAATATTTCTTTGTTTGTATTCGCGTACAGGAATTTGAATAGCGAGAATGAGAGTTGAAATACAAGAACAAATAAACACTTATCAAGTAAATAGAAAGCAAAGAATCAAATAAGTGAAAAAGAAAAAACCATTTGTTTAAAGAATTTTAATAATACGGTCATTCAACTCAACTTGGCTTTGAGTCACAATTTCGATAGTTTAAAGGCTTTTTTGATATAAAACGAAGAAACATTCCTGAACTGGTGCACATACATTCAAAATTGAGAAATAATAATTATAAAATCGATTTAATGTTAATTATTTTCCTGGTTTTAAGCAACCCTGCCACTTAGGATGATATACAGTCTCGTTAAAAATGGGATAAAAATGAAATTACGTTAATAAAAGTAGAGCAACCTAAATGCTGCAAAATTATATGAATGTTTAAAAACTCGTTTTTTTTTTTTTTTTTTTTTTTTTGTAATTCGTAATGTCACAAGATTTCTATCATTTGTAATATTGCATAGAAATTTACAAATTGCATCGTAAAAAGAATACTTTCAACAACTCCAAAAATATTTTACAAAGAGTCGCTTCAGAATTATTGAATGGTTAAATTTAGAATATATTGCAACTTCTTTTTTTCTTTTCCTTTTTCTTCTTCCTTATTTTTTTTTTTCTAAAACAAAGAGTACTTATTTCATAACCTTTCCAAGGGCCGAGGGTTTTCATAATCAATCTCTAAGGATGGGTCAATTTTTTCTGTACCGGTCCGACTGGTCACCGGTTGAGAACGACTGGACGAGATGAGCCTAGTGGAAGTATTTTTAACACCACAATATACACATACATAATTTTTTTTTTTTCTCTTCTCCATTCTTCCTTTTCTGAAGAAAGAGAAACGCACTTCCTTCCCATATTGCGCATTTTACCCATTTACCTTTTACCGTTCATTTCGTTAACCTAATTTTCATTTTTAATCACATGCATAAATTATGACTGAAATCGAATTAATGCTGAAAAAGCACTCACTTAAGAAGAAATAAAAGGTCATAAAATTAAAATTTTCAACTTATAACAATAGTGCAACATGCATGGGCGCCGGCAGAATCAAACACAGAGGGTGGGTTGGGGGGGGGGGGGGTGCACACCCACATGTAAGTTTTAAAAAATATATTTATTTATTTCCTCTCAATAAATATTGATTTGTATTTAACAAACATTTATTTATTTACTCATTTCAAAGCAAATACTGAGATGTATTTTCATTTTTGGATAAAATTAGTTAATTAAGTTTAATTGCTCTAATCAAATATTTTTGTAGTTTGTTCTTTGCTCAAAAGAAACTTGATTTTACTTATTTAAAATTCATAATGATTTTTTAAAAACTAAGTTTGAATTGAATATTAAAAAACGTTTTAATTAATATTACTTCTTAAAATTTATTTTATTTTAAAAAGCGCGAGTTTGAAACTGCACCCTCTTGTATTCCGTTGTCGGTACTCAAGAACATAAACGTGAGATTAATATTTTTCTTAAAGTGTATTTTGTAGTTTTTTTTCAAAAGATTTTTTTTAAATATCCAATGAGAAAAATAATTAACAGCAGCAACATAAATAACATAAAAAAGTATAAATTACCAAAAAGAACATAGAAAAATGTCAATGAACGAAAGTTTAGTTTTTCCTGGTTTATTATTATTTTTTAATTTAATTTTAAGACAAGGGTGTGATGAGAATGCATCCCCGTACCGACGCTCGTAGAGATAAACATAAGGTTAATAATTTTCATGGTGTATTTTGTTCCTTCAAAGTATTTTGTAGTTTGCTCCGTTTTATTTTATTAAATTTAATTTTTAAAAGCCAGGAGATGAAAGTGCGTCCCTCACCAAACTCATGGATATTAACAGGAATTTAATTGTTTAGCATTTTTCGTGATGTACTTTATAGTTTAAGTATTTTGTAATTATGTACTTTGTACTTTGCTTAAAACATGCATTTAATTTTACGTATTTAATATTAAGAATTAGTTCACAAATTAAATTTTTAATGTTAAAAAAGTACGCATTAAGTCAAAATTAATTTTTGAAAATAATTAAATTGAACTTTTAAAAGCCAGGGGGAGAAAGGGCACAACCTGCCAGATAAATAAAATATACACATGAGTTTAATATTTTCGTGATATACTTTGTAGTTTACGCATTTTGTAATTCGTCCTTTGCTTAAAATGAATGAAATTCTACTTATGTAATATTGGTAATATTCAAAAATTCAAAGTTCTAATATTAAAAACGTCTTAAATTAATATTACTTTTTAAAATTAATTAAGTTTTGCTTTAAAAAAATCAGGAGGTGAACGTGCAACCTTTTGCGCTCCCTACCGGCACTCATGCGCATAATAGTTTTCGTGATATACTTAGCAGTTTGAGAATTTTGTAGTTTATCCATTGTTTAAAATGATCTCAATTTTATTTATTTAATAGAAATGGCTATTAATGTTTTTATATTAAAAATATCAAATAATTCTATATCTTTTATAGTTATAATTTTTTAAAGGATGCAAGGGGAGGGAGGGGGGTGCAAGTGATGTTATAGAACTGTAGAAAACCTAATCTGTAACAGGTTTCTCTCTTTCTCTCTCTCTCTTTGGTTCTCTTTTGTCTCATGAAACGAACTTAAATAAATTTCACAATTGTATGAAAGAACGTTTTCCAAAAAATCTCGATATCATTAATTGAAATAAGGATGACATTCCACAAATCATACTTGGCGGTAGGTAAAAGAAAGTCTACGATCCGTGGCTTGATATTATTAATTAGATGAAATCTCAACGAATTTTACATCACCCTCCAATAAATTTCATTCATAAGTTTTGAACTACAGGATTACTGTATAGCAATTTTTCTATGTTACATTTCCCTTGTTATGCACTTGATTCAGACAGTTTTCTTCCTTGAGGTATGCCACTAGTAAATTCATAGAGTGTGCACCTTATACAGTTATAAGTAGCATAACCTCAGATTTTTTTTTTTTTTTTTTTTTTTTTGCACATGGCGATGTATAGTGAGTGATCGGAAATCGAAAAAATTGAAACTTGATTTACTTCAACTGAAATCAACTGCGTTCCTGACATAAATGAAAAACCATACATATTTTTTTCCCCAGAAGAACTAAGAATGATCTCGTAACAGACTAAAATTTGTCAAAAGAAAAAAAAAAACCTTCGATTTACTTGGATTACGGCTACGGGGTTGGAATCTCTTCCAAACACAATATTAATCTAAAGTAAGAAAATAAGAAATTACAACGTCAAAAAACACAAATTGCAGATTACTGTAGACACGTGTTTCGGCATTACAAGCAACGCCTTTTTCGATGCAAAAAAAAAAAGAGCTTATGGATGAAAAGACATGCGACAAAAGCTAAAAGAGTCTTTTCATCCATGAGCTAATTTTTTTTGCATTGAAAAAGGCATTCCTCGCAACGCCGAAACACGTGTTTGTAGTAACCTGCAATTTGTGCTTTTTGACGTTTACTTTACTTTTCAGCACAAAGGTATTAACTTTTCTTACAATATTAATCTATCCCTTTCCCGAAAGTGATTTAGGAAATATCCCCACCCCCCGAAAAAATTATTTATTTAATTGGAAGTGGCTTAGTGTGAAGTCTCATTTTTCATTAGTCGACATAACTACATTGCCTGTTTATGACAGCATGGGGGAAACCGGGGCTGACCTGGGTCTTATTTTGAGAAATTAGAAAGAAATGAAAGTATCACAAAGTTAAATTATGAAAATATTATTCAACTAATCTGGGAAGATATGAGCTACGTACTATGAAGTAATAAAACCACAAACAAAATATTTAGCTAATGACTAGAAAAGAAATTAATACTCCTTTTCCTGGTCACTTTTTTTTTCAAAAATGTAGCCCATAAAAAGTAAACTTGATGTGATGAATGCATCCTACTTTTTAATTTTCTTAACTTATTATTAAGAATTACTAATCAGGGAAACGAACTTTGCAATTTCCCCCCTAAATTTGGGGGCCCCTTCTAACATGGGCCCTCGGCATTTTCCCGCTGCCTTTGCAATAATCAGCCCCTATATAACTAGGAACAAAGTACAGCGGAAATTGTTCATCCCATTAGAGCAGCCAGTATTTCTTCCTGAGGGTAGGGATTCATAGCAGATTTTGCAAGATGAATAATACCTTTGTGTATGAGCAAGCGCATTTATCTGGTAAATGTATTGAATAAGTTACTAGTAGGTATTTCTTAGTTTTTTTTATTAAAAGAAAAATCTATGAGTGATAGAATTTTTTTAAATGTCGTGATCTCTTTCAGAACCCTACATAAATATAAATCAGTGCAATCACTTTCCCTGAACAGTACAATTACCAAATTACTATCCCCTTTAACCATAGTTATATTTAGCTAAGAGATTGATCAGTTTCACTAATACACTCACAATCATAATTTCCCATGCATAAAAAAGGAGGGGGGGGATGGTGATATGATAATTAATCTTGGGTGATTAAGTGTCAGTTGACTCGTGATGTCGGTGAAATAGTGAAGCAAGTGTATCGCAGTTTTATCTGGTTAGATAAACTGCGCCACACATATTTAAAATGCGGATTCAATTTCATTGATTAAACACAGGAGCGCCCCGAAATTAAATTTTTGGAAAATGGGGATTCTCAAATGAAAGTTGAGGAATGTCACCGATGATAAAATATGAGCATATACATCAGGCCGTCATTTGGGGCGGTCGTCCCCCAGCCCCGGATTAAAAAAAAAATGAAATTATGTATTTTTCATGGATTTTGATGTTTTTCCCCTGAAGTACATTGAATATATACCCTTTGCCCCCCTCCCTCGAAATCTTTGAAATGATGAGCCTGATACACAAATGCGAAATTTTTTTTCAACATGTCTACAAAGTTGCTAAAAATAGACTATTTGCCGATAGGGGAAATTTTTGGGAGGTAAGTCAGTAGCCTAGCCAATGGGGGAGGGTATAAATTCCCTTTATGAAGCAACAAAAAATATATGTTCATGTAAGGGCCTAAAAATCTGCTTTTCGAGTTTATTTCGGGGGAAAAAATGACCTCCCCCCTCCCCCATGAAAAAATTTCTCGCTGCAGCCGTGACCCCCCATCGAAGTGTCCCCGAGTAAAACATGCTATGTTTTTGAACTTCCTGGAGATTGTTGAATGCATGGAGATTGTCTAGCTCTGCTAGTCGGTCTGGGATTAGCAACAACAATAACAAATATGCTTTCCCAGTTTAAAACATGGCATTTAAAAATCAAAGCGTTAAAGGCGGTTCAACAGGAAATTTTTTTTTGAAAAATACATTAAAAATTTCTGCATTTTGAGGTCTTATACGGGGGGGGGATTGGAAATACAAAAACATTAGGAAAAAATAGGATACCGATAACTTTTTGAAACTTACGCACTCTTTTGCAAATTAAGACAATACAAAATAAAAACTGCTCTTGGTTCGACAAATCGTGGATATCAATAGACAGTGAGAAAGAGAGGGAAGAGAAACGATGACTTAATTGTCCCTTGCTCACACCGACTTTTGGTATAGTTAGTTTTTGATCATTCCTTCAACCCACCAACAAACACAACACTGAATAAACTAAAAATTGATCAAGATTAAAAAATGTTTAAAATGCTTTAAAAGAAATGGTGGACATATTTAAAAAATATGTCATGAGAAAGTAACAGCCTAACCAGTGGTTGGAAAAACTACATTTTTTTTGTAGCGAACTACAACTACAACTACTTTGTTACAAATGTAGTTAACTACAACTACAACTACTTTTTTCAAAATGTAGCAACTACAAACTACTTTTGAAATGTAGTCGCTACTTCGCTACTTTTCAAAAAATAAGTAAATAAAAAGCATACACAATTGGTTGTCCCTCAAAAAATGAAAGTCATTCTTTCAAGTCGCATACACTCCTGTATTTTTCTTCTTGTGTCAAAACAATCGTGAGAAAAAGTTTCATATAATTTGCACAACGGCAACCCGTGCCGACTTGCATCTGAAAGTGTAAAACAGTACTTGTATGCTAGGCCACATCGGGGGAAAAAAAATTTTTTTTTAGAAACTCGAAATTTCTGTTGATAAAACGTTGTCCCTGTACCCAACACCCCATATGTGCCACAAGAACACTTATTCAAATTAAAAAACATTTAGATATGCCACACTTGATCTGAAATTTATAATTTTATTTAAAAAATTGATTTTTTTTCAATTATTCAGTTATCTTTTAAAAAATTGCATATAAATTTAAGTTGAATATCAAGTTCAAATATTACTGCCGAACATATTTACAGATCAACAATTACAAACGAATAATAAAAAAATAATATATTTTAAATGAAAAATTTAACTCAACCTGGAAAAAACCCAGATCTTTGAGTACTATGTGGGAGACTTAAAAATTGCAGGAAAACAAAAATTTCTATTTAACTGTAATTACCTACTTTTCTACTTTACTGTTTATATTTTTCAGCTTGATAATTTCGTAAAATCTTACATTTCTGAAAATATGTATCAAAAACTTAATTTTTTGAAGAAAATTATAAATGTTAGGCACGTGTGGGATATCTAAATGGTTTTAAATTTTGAGTTTATAAAAAAAAAACATTTTATTTTAATTTGGCCTAGCATTACACAAGTGCTGGTTCACACTTTCAGACATAATCGGCATTTGCTGCCGTTGTTCAAATTATATGATTTTTTTTTTTTTTTTTTTTGACGTAAAAGGACAAAATATAAGAGAGTGTGCAACTTGAAAAGTCAACTTTCGATTTTTTTTTTGGGGGGGGGGGGGACACCGTAATACACACACACACACCGTAAGAGGATTGAACAAAAAAAGATTAATAAATTAGCTCATCAGAAGACATTAAGAAAACTGTCCGTTATCATACTCTCACACACTGTAATGATCGTATTTACTGTTAAGTCCTCCAGAACAGTTCAATTTCATCCTTTTCTATAGAATTTTCAGTAGCTTCTTTTTATTTGGTGAATACTGTCGAAAATTTAAGCCTCGCTAAAATACTTGTTTTTGAATCTTCGGTCTGTTCATATAAAATTCACCAAATTTTCAACTCGCGAAATCACCGACATATTCATTTTCGCGAAAATAAGTGCTTTTTGCAATATGAATATTGGTGAAATATGAAAATTACGACGGCAAAAAAACTAATGGCGTCAAACAGATAGAACGTATGGCGTTAAAATGAAATGCCTGAGGTCAGCTCGTATTTTTATGATTCTTATTTCTTATTGCATCCGCTGATGTCTTGTGTAAAATTTGCGCCAGTAAAATTCGTTTGAACTTTTTTTTTCAGTTTATTTAAAAGTAGTTTCCGGAAATCGCTACAAACTACTATTTTTTTGTAGTTAACTACTCACTACACTACTTTTTGAAAAAAATAGTGCGCTACACTACAAACTACTCAAAAATGTAGCTACTACAGTAGCGTCGCTACTTGTAGCGCGCTACTTCCAACCACTGAGCCTAACTATTCGGACAACTCATACGTTATACACTTGGTAAGAAATAAAATTGAAGCATTCTTCAAGCACTTTCGGAAATGCTTTAAATTATTTTCAAGGCCTCTAGAACATTCAAAATTATTTAAAGTACTTCATTTGTACTTTCCAATCTCGGACATTTTAATACTTGATTGTACAGTTTTACAGGTTTTTTCTAACTTAGTAAGAAACAACTATTATTCTGCACTACTATACACTTGCATTTTTTAATAACAAGTTTACAAGTAGAGCAGAAAACGAAAATTAACAGAGGTAGTAATAATTTGTTCTCGTTCTAAACAGATTGATAGTATGCAGTAGAAATAATAAAAAAGCAAGCAATAACAAAATAACTTCCAAATTACGGAATTCGTGTTCAATAAAATAGCAAGATGTGAACGTGCGAATCACGTAAAAATATACCTCAAACAAGCAATATGTTACAGCAACGTGATAACCATGCTTTTTGTATTTTTGACGCAGAATGTAGCAAGGAGCTGAATTTGGTACATTTTGATATCCCCCTCCCCCCGCCTCGCATTTGAAAAAGTTTGAAATTTTCAAGGTTTTCAAGCACTTGAAAATGAAATTTATTTTTTAAAGTATTTTTCCTTTTTCAGGATCAAATCATGCAATTTTTCGAGAGTTGGGTGTCCCCAAAGAAGCAGGGGACCTATAAATGCTAAGCTTATTTGTAAATCCAGCACTGATTGTAATCACTACAGTGACATAACAGTGCCCCTTTTAGACATGTAACGACGTTCTATTACACACTTTGATGAGGAATGTTTCTTTCAAAATGTTCCCCGCTGGGTGACCATTTCTATAATACTCTAGAAACAACACCAGAATTAGTTTTAGTTTGTATCACTGAACGTAAAACTCAAATCAATTCGTATTTTAAAATCTTTCTTTGAACTGCTCCGTGCGCTGAAAATACAAGCGCTTATTTTTAGTTTTTTTTTTGCCTCTTGGCCATTTCACTTAGTTCTGCTTAGCTTTCAAACAGAAGCGATTTTTTTAAACCTTGGAATTAAAAAAAAAACAATTCATATTTGGTTGATGGAGTCGATAGGGGGCTATGAAGGAGGCCAAATAGAATTTTTCACTTCGAACTTACTTGATCACTGTCTCTGAAATCACTTCTATTGAAACTCTAAGAGAAAGAGTTCCTTCAAACTAAAAGGTTTTGCAAAAAAAAAGGAGGATGGAAATTATTTTTTTTTCTTAGGCCTCAACCTCTCACGGGCTCTATGCTTTCCCATTCCCCCCGCTTCTCGATGGCCCTGGGAGGAGGGGGCTTAACCCCCACTTGCCTCCCATATGGGCACCCATATTTGATACACTTTAAGATTGTTCTTAAATTCTATAACAGTCTACTGATTCTTTCAGACAACATTACATATAGCGGTCATTTCTTATAAGAATTTTGAATAGAAAATTTTCACTTTCATGACTAATAATTTCCGCGCATCTATTAGAGCAAAAGATAAAATTTGAGATATCAACAGCATTAAGAAAACAATTCGATACGCGAGAAGCAATAATACTTCTACTATTTGATTTAATTTTCATTAATTTCTTTATTAACTTTCAAAATCCACTCATAAATATTTCGTTTTTTTTTTTTTTTCTTTTGTTAACATTAAATTCTCCAATGTTCTATCAATCCACAGATAGAACATTTGAGCATTATCAGATTACGTTACTCTACAACTCTACAATACTTTACTGGTTTTTTTTCCTTTTCATTTATTCTTCCTTTCTCTCTCTCTCCCCCGCTCTCTTTTTAGACCCAACTGGCATTTCAACTGAATACATTAACATTAATGTATGGGATAAAGAGGGGTCCTTTACCGTATTTTTGGGGAGGAGGAAAATTTTTAATTTGTCGAATGAAATTTCAAATTTTACAGACTGATGAAATATAAGCACGCACATAGATTCCTGCATCTAGTAAGAAGAGACATTGAAGCATCATTATAAAAAAAAATAAATAAAAATGCATATTTTGTAGTCAAAGAGAAAAAAAAATGCAACTTTTTATTGTTCTTAAGTTTGCCGCATTGTTCGGAAAAATTCGTCGACTAAGAATTTTATTTGGAAGGTCCCAGCGACTTCCTGTGACCTCCCATCGAGCTCCCCTGGTGATAACTTCTAACAAAAATGTTGTTCTCGTATTGGCAGATTTTTATTTTCATTAATTATTCCCTGTTTAAATTTAGAAAAACTAAATGACGTACAAAGTACGGGAAGCTATTTAATGAAACAAAGCAAAAATAATTGCTGAATGAACTGAACGTACTTATTAAATCTTTTCCATTAAAAACAAAATGCGGATCGTAACTTCCAGTTTTCAATCGGATTTGCGCTTGCACGGGGCATGCGCAGAACTTTCGTGACGTTGAATGCCGACTGACGATTCATCCAATGACGAGGTACTTCCGCCAGAAACGACGAATATGGCCGACGGTGTCTCAGCATTTCTACTCATAGTAAGTGCAGCTTCTGTGCGGATCGCTAAGTTCAGTTTGGGTGTAGATACAAGTGAATGAGTGAGATGAGGGAAAAACTGATATTATTTTGACTTCCTATCATCAGAACTTTACAATGTGGACTCACTGGCAAAAAACGATGTAGTATCGATAAGGGAGTTGACATTTAATGAACTTTTCACCGAATGTCGCCTCGCAGCTCCGGGAGCAAAGTTATCTTATGCAATACGGAATAAACTCGAGAGATTTTCCCTGGACGACAGATGCGAAATAGTTAATAGAACTAAAGACCATTGTGCACCCTTATTCATCGCTTGCAAGAAAGGCAACGTTGAAATTGTTGAATATCTCATCAAACACTGCAGTGCTGATGTAGAGCAGAGAGGTATGTACGAAGTTCCTGACGATAGATCTATTCATTTTGTGACCCCCTTATGGTGTGCATCTGTGGCAGGTAAATATAATGTTGTGAAATGTTTAGTGGAACACGGAGCGGACGTAAACAGTATCTCGGACACTGGATCTACTCCCGTGAGATCGGCTTGTTTTATGACGCATTATGAAATAGTTGTTTATTTAGTGCTACATAATGCTAATATATTGAAACCTAATTACAATGGAGGCACTTGCCTTATTAACTCGGTTCAGAGTGTACCTCTATGTGAATTTCTTATTGACCATGGTGCAGAAGTAAATGCTCAAGATATCCAGTTAAAAACAGCTCTGCACTATGCTATCCAAGAACATCGCTTTGAGACTACCAAGCTTCTCTTGGAGAATGGATGCAGACCCTCTTATAAAGAGTAGGTACGGTGATGATGCTTTACAGACTGCATGTCTCAAAAGCGCCACTCATGTATTTGAATATTTAATTGAGAAATATAATTATTCCAAAGAGCGCATAGCTGAAGCACACGAACTAATGGGTACTACCTTTCTTGAAGAACATCATGACTTAAGAAAGGCTTTATATCATTGGCGAACTGCTCTTTTAATCAGGTATGAAGATCCAGCAAATAGACTAGAGAAGAAGAAGATTGAACGGAAAGCTCCTTACCTGTACGCAACGGAATTTGATACCGTAGAAGAGCTGGAAAACCTTGCGTTAGACTTGGACATCATGAGAATACAATCACTCCTTGTGTGCGAGAGAATTTTAGGACCATTACACAGAGACATGATTTTTCGTTTGATGTACCGTGGTGCTGCTTATGCGGATAGTTTACAATATCAGAGGTGCATAGATCTTTGGAGATATGCCTTAGATTTACGCATTCAAAAGGATACTTTGTTACACACAGAAGCGTGCTTTTCTGCTCAAGCCTTGGTGAGACTCTTTCTTGACCTACACGAGAAACATAACAATGGTACTCTGAGGGAACGAATACAATTTGCTGATGTGTACGAGTCGATTCGATTGCTGGTTTCTCGATTTGACGAATCCATAGAACTCTTGAACGTTAGACCAGTTTTTAAGAAACAGCAGGAATATTTCGACAAAGTTCTGAAAGTGTTGTCTCATCTTTTTTATGTTCTATTTGTTATTCCTAAAACTTCTGATGAAATCACGGCCATGAAACAAATTGTACATCGTGTGCTACGCATCGATCCTCGGACTTCTTCTGGTGATACAATATTACATTTAGTCGTTTCAAAAACAAATACTATGAAATCAAATACGTTTTTTGAGGATCCACATGCAGCTATTTTCCCGCATGCGGGGGTGGCCGAACTATTGTTACAGTGTGGTGCGAATGTGGAAGCCATGAATTGCAACCTGAGTACTCCTTTACATATTGCTGCTATCATATCCAATTACAATCCGGCTGTTATTGATATTCTTTTAAGGTACGGAGCTCACATAGATCGTAGGAATGGGACTGGAAATCACCCTCATGATATGCTGCAGGAAATAGCCGAATGTACTCTAAACCATCTACAGTACATTACATTAAAATGCTTGGCAGCACGTAAGGTAATAGAAAAAAAAATTCATTATTCTGGGCAAGTTCCTGTAGACCTTGAAGGTTTTATTAAGATTCACTGATACTTTCTTTTAGTTTTTATCTTCAAGTTTATTACTATATAGGATATTAAACAAAGATTATTTTATATTTGCACAGTGATTTATGTGAAAGTGCCACTAGTGTATGTCCTAAATTTTATAAATCAAAATATATACTTATTTTAATTGTTAATTATGAAAAGAGACTTTATTGAATATAATGATAAACATACTGCGTTCATAAATGTGTCTGATTAGCTACGTACAGCTATCAAGCTATGAGTATTTTTTTCTCCTTAAATTGTGATCACTTTTAAGTCTTTTTTTAAAAATAAAATATTGGTTTTTATGCTTCTTGAATTTTCTGCATTGTTTTTTATTTTAAACAATTTAGAGCTTATGATCATTTTATATCTTTTTTCTTATTCTTTGAAAATTGCCTTTTATTATTTATATTGGACATTTCATGAATTAACTATCAATTGTGTAAGGAAAAGAAAGTACGCCTTCACTTTTTTTAGCAGTATGTTTGTTATATATGAACAAATGATGTTTTTATATTCATTGTTTTCAAAATAATTTCTGTAACATATCTTTTTGTTTTAAACTGGTGTCAATGTATGAAGTCACTTTTAACATGCTATTGGCTAATACTTGATTATTATCGTTTTTTTAAATAATAACTTAAAAATTTCCCATTCTGTATCCTTTTGAAAGCAAATTTATTGTTTTTTTTTCAAAGTCTTTATAAAAAGCTAATTATTTTTGGCAAGAAGTAATTGATAATTGTACCTTACTTTTTAAACTCATTTTAAAATTAGTGATTAAAAATAATATGAACGTTTTGTAGGCTATCTTTTTTTATTTTGCATGTGACTTGAAATTTAGTCTGCAAAAAATGAAAAATCTGTTTTATCAAAGCAAGAGTTTCTGTATAAAAGTATTATACTGCCACAAAATTTAATACATATAGTAAGTGTGCCAATATGTAGGTATTTTTCATGTCAAAATGATTCAAACATTTTATTTCTCATGTTATAGGAACTAATTGAACAAACGTTATATTTTTGTTAGAAATGGTGCTCATAAACAAATTTAAATATATTGTGATTTATTGTATCTTAAGTGATAAATTTCAGGATATAATAAAGTATTTGTGAATTCAGTTAATTATAATTGGGTTTGTTTCTAAATAATTTCTTTTTTATATTAAGTCAACAAATTAAGTTTTGAAAGTTTAGAAAATTCCTTACATATCATCTGCCTAATTATATATAAATAATTCATTGCTCCAAACAATTCCATTATACATGAAAAGCAAGACACAAAGTCAAATTTCACGCAAAGTTTTTCTATCTAAAAGGAAAGGGATTTATAAATGTTATAAATGAGTGAAACCGAACTCATGCTTTAAATACAGTTAAGACTTGTAAAATTTTTTTTGTTAAGACATTTATTTTGATGCTTAGCATATGTGGTTTTTACTGTTTGAAAGGGATAAGGGGTACGAAGTTTTTGTTAGATTAATTTGCAATTTTGAAAATGGGTTTTCATGTCTCAAAAAAAAAAAAAAAAAAAAAAAAAAGAACAGCTCACTGTTAAGTTGCATTGATCATTGTTTTCTGTAAAACGATTTTAATCCAGGGTTGGGTTTTGGACAGGACCGGTGGTTTTTACCTTCCAAATGTTTCACTGTCCAAAAGTATGCTAAAGCTAAAGGGGTCTAGTTTAATCAATTTGTATTTGCTTCAATATTTGTAATGCATAAATATAAATAAGTTTTAATGAGTATTTGATAATATTTTTCTCTGAAATGTTCCTTTTAATAAATGGCTAATAGCTCTATTACATAAAAAGTTCCTTTTGTAACAGTTGGTGGTGTTATAAAAAGAAATTCACACACTAATAAGAAAACTAATTTCAGCTCCATTTATGGTGAAAAAAAAAAGAGCTGGATTTTTAAAATAGTTTCTGTAAAAAGTAAGCTTTACATAATATATTAACTATAAAATTATTTTTCAAATCATAGATTAAAAAGCAATAAAATGATGATTAAATGTAAGGTGCTTATATTTTAAAAATTGATATTAGTTTTTTTTCGTATATTAATATAATACATTTTGCACAACAATATACAAAAATTGTAGAGCTAGATACTTTTTTAGAAATAAATTATTGGCATTTTGTTAAAGTAAATTGGTGGTAATTTAGTTTTAAATCATGAAATAACACAATAGTCAAAAGAAGAAAATCTACATAAAGCTGTAAAAAAGTCTCAAAAAGTTTTTATTTTTTGCATTTAAGTTGATTATTGCACTATATTTTTAACAGTTTCATTTTTGTATGCACGCATAAATATTGCAAAATTCGGTTCCTATTATTCATGTGGGTACAAATTGAAATTTTTAATCAAAAATTCAACTTCTATATAACTAGATTAAAATCAGCTGCATAAATAAGTTTTAAAGAAAAAATATATACAGTAGATGCCACCTAATGTGATCACGGTTAATGTTATCATTCGCTTAATGTTATCAGAATCGCAAAGTCCCAGAACACTTGAAAATTAAAATGTGTTTATATAAGTCTGATATTGTAATCAGTGCCTTCATTTATTGTTATCACTTTTCCGTAAACTCAATCCTCCCCCCCCCCCTTTTTTTTGTTCCTCAATCAACAGAAATACAAAAGCAAATCCTGACAAGTGCTCCCGGGAAAACAATTTCCTTTTTATAAGTAAGGCAGAAGCATTTTTCTCCCTGTGCAGTTACAATAAAAACTTTACTTTAGGGATAGAAAAGATGGTGAAGTTGAATCTGCTTTGAAACTGGTTTGCGAATGTTGGGGAAAAGGATTCGCAAGAAAGCGGTCGGTTAATGCGACAAAAAGCAGAAGATCTTGCTTTTGAAATGAGCACCAAAAGACTCTGTAGCATCGGAGGGATGGTTTAATCGATGGAAAAAGAACTATTCCATTCTGCTAATTTAGTAATTTATAATTTAAAACTGCATTCAATTGAGTCATTGTAATTTTAATTTGCAATCATAAAAATCAATGCTTCTTAAAAAAAAAAAACATCTTTTTGTGTGTCCTGGATTCTATTCAGTTATTGTTATCAATCGGTTATTGTTATCAAATAGTATTTGTCCCAAAGTGATCACATTAAGCAGCACCTACTGTATAAAGGAAAATTGAATGATCACATTGAATAAATGTTCAATATACTTTCATTACTTTAATGCATTTATTCTGTTTTTGATATTTTCTCATAGAATAGTTTCACCAGAAATATAGTGGTTGGGAAGAACGGTACAACCATGGTTTTTGCCATAGTGTCCAAAACGTTGCCTACCCTGTCTTGATGGGAACTTTTTATTTTTTGGCCATTTGACAATTTATTAGTTATAACATTCCTTATGCTTTAAATATTTTGTTAAAAATCTTAAAAAAACTTTTTTCACATCAGATATAAATGAAAAGTATCTTTAATTTTTCATCTCTATAGGGATGAATTTAGAGTTTTCAGTATCGAAATACAAATGGGAAAAAATTGAATCCTGACTTATGACCAATTTTATGCAACAAGAAAATGGATTTTTTCAGATTTGGGACCAGAATGCGGTTCTGGCATCAAATCACCCCTACTGCGTAGTTATCTTAACCGTCATGCCCCCTTGGTTATGCCTTTGGGGCCCATAACTTGCAGAAATAAATCCCTTAATACTAATGAGAAAAAAAAAAAGTCTTAAAAATGATTTATAGAGGGGCACAGAGATTGGCTGGGAGCCTAGGATAGAGTTAAGATGACCTTGTTGCTGCTCCCAGAACTACTTTTTTTGCTGTCAAAGTATGTCTTTAATTTTTTTCTTCATTTTGTGACAATGACAGATAGAAATTTGACATATTATAGAATGACTTGGCAGTGGCGACTTGTGGCTTAATTTGGTGGGTGGGCCCGCTGTTATCAGGGGTGCCTTGATGGAGGTCATTGTGGCCTCCCAAAAGTTTCTTTATTTTTCAAATTTGAAGTTCATGTAGCTTTTCAGGCCTAATTTATCTTCTAATTATGTTTTAGTATGTGTGCATGGTTTATTTATATCATTCGGTAAAGTTCGGAGTTTCATTTTGTGAATTGAGAACTCGACCATTCTCCTCCCATCCCAAAAGGTCAGGTTGCCTCTGACGATTGTATGAAGTTTTCGCAAGAAAAAGGAAAACAGATAAAATGAAGAGAACTAAGGTGGGGGTGCCAAATAATAAGGTAATGAAGACCAAAGAGACCCCCCCCCCCCTCCTTTTTTCCATACAGAATAGCAAAAATTAGATTGTGACTGGGATCATGCAGCAGCATTAACTTTCACTTTAACATGTTTCGTTATTATATGAGGTAGTGGAGAAGCAAAAGAATGTAAGTGGACATTTTCAAGTTTTGAGTAAAACGCGTTTAAAGATAACTTCCTACGTAGGCTTTCATTAATTTTTTTTTCTAAATCATGCTGTAGAGGAGCACCTACCAGGCTACAAGTGCTATCTCTTGCCCTAAGACAGAGGAAAGTTTCACCTACCATTTGTACATGTTATCTCCAAATTTTTAATTTTGCCACTTACATCCCTTTGCTTCTCACTGCCTCATATATATCAAATTAGGAAACTGGTAACTAATTTTTCTAGAAACAGTTTACTTAATTACCAACATATTCTTTTTATAAGAAATTTAAATTCCTTTTAATTTTCATTGTGTAATAATTTAGGTTTGCTAAGCGATAGAATACGCTAGCGTAGAAAAGGCATGATAATAAGGCCAACACGATTAAGACTTATTACTTTAACCAAATATCATAGCTTATAAGAAAAATTGAAAAAATCTCGCCCAATGAAGATTATTTTAGGTGCAGCTTTTAATTCAAAAATTTAAAGTCTTATTATATTAGCACGACACTGAAAACCAACTGAATCTAAATTCAAACTGAAACTTAAAAAATGGCAAACACCTTTTCGAAAAAAAAAAAAAAAACTACCTTCAAGTTCTTTTTTAGTGATCTAAGTTTTTGCTAATTGTTTGAATATTGGATACCCAACAATATAGAACTGTGGTGTAAGTTACAAATTCCCGATTTTTTAAGTTTTGTGTTTTCTTTCCAAAATAATATTGTAATTTGGGGGGGGGGGGGGCATGGTCAGAGCCGGCCTTAAGCCGATTCGAGCAAAAGGGCCTGATTGCGCCCCGCGCTAGCAGGGTTCCCGCTCAAAAAAAATCTCTTTTTTCTTCAAAAACAAGTAAGAAGAAAAAAAGAAAAAGTTCAACGGAACTAATAAAAAATAATATGCTTAACTAATATTTAATCTAAAAGTAAAGCGTTACTTTCAGTCTGATTAAGGGAGTAGGGGAAGTTTCCTGTTGATATCCAACTTTTGATCAAGGGAAAGAAACTAGATAGTGGAACCAATGTACAAATGTTTATTGATTATCGGCAATTAATATGGCGAGCAATAATATAAGGGTCCAGGGGCCGTACTCCAGGACCGTACGGTCACATGGGCAATGGGGGAATTTACCCGAGATTCCGAAATTTTAGAAATTTATTCTAAATTGTGGGAATAAATTGAGATTTATTCTAAATTTTAGAAATTTATTTCTAATTTGTTAACTTTTTTTATTATTATTATTTTATTTCTTTATTTTTGTTGATAATTAATGCTAAAACTCAGCAGCAATGAAAATTTCTCTAATGTACAATTAACAGTAAATGTAGATGCGTTTCTGAAAAAAAAAAATGAATAATAAACATTTATGCGTAAAACATCTCCATAACAATTCTAAAAACAACAAATTGCTTATAGCTTCCATTCCTGTCCCAACGTTTATATGTACATATAGGCTGAAATTTGGTTTTTAAATCTTTAATGTCAAAAAATGTCTGGAAACAGCCACCAAACCCTGACATTTCTCCCAATGTCACCGAAGATAACTTAAAATGCATTTTTAAGATATCAATTTCAAAAACATTCAGGTGAAGACTACTCGAAGACTTACCCTTACCTCAACTTTACGACCAAAGAATTACTAAAATTACATCGTTCAGTCTTAAAACATTTCGAAGAGAGAAAGATTCATAAATTTCACACCCCCCTCCCCTTCTCCCCTAACATCTCCAAAAGTAACCTAAAATAGAGTTTTTAGGATTTAAACTTTGAAACATTTTCAGCGGATGGTCTTTGAACCCCTTTTCCTAAAATGACCCCTTTCATTAACGTCAGCACAATAGCTTAAATTTTCGCTTTTAGAAAATACTACCCCGAGACAACCCTCGAATCCATTCTTTCCATTAATAAGCCTAAAATTGGTTTCAGTTTCGAAAAAAAATTCGGAGGGAATCTCCTTCCTTTCCCAAACTGGGCGACTAGGCCTTGCGTTTTTTAACACTTCAATATCAGAAATTTTTCGAAGAGTCACCAAATTCGCTAACGTCACCAATGATAGTCTAAAATTGCGCCTTAAAGCCTTCGATTTTGAAAGTTTCCCCACATCGTTAAACTGGTTTGGAATTTTTCTCTAAACCGATGCATTGATACTGCTCTGCCATTTTAATCTCTATTTTTACTTCCTTTTACAAAAAAAGGAAGTATTGTATTCACGAAAAAATTTTGACTCAAAAATCGGCCTTAATTTCCATTTTGCTCACCCCCCGAATGAATGTTGAGATTTTTTTTTGACTCGACCACACGTGGATGTATGCATAGGAACGTACAGACACCTGAAATATCCATTTTGACGATCCCCGAGTTAATTACAAGTTTTCTCGTGACGTCCGTATGTATGTGTGTATGTCTCTCGCATAACTCAAAAACGGTATGTCCTAGAAAGGTGAAATTTGGTACGTAGACTCCTAGTAGGGTCTAGTTGTGCATCTTCCCTTTTGTTGCATTCGAATGTTCCTAAGGGGGTCTTTTACACCTTTTTGGGGGGAAATCATTGTTAATTTCAATGCTAACTCAAGTGGTGTTATAATTTGCCAAACTCTTGGCGATATATCGCCAAGCTTTTGGCCGCCAAGTTTTGTCGCCAACTTGACGAAAAAATTGGCAATTTTTTTCTATTTTTATTTTTAAATCTGGTTTCAATGTGGCCATTGTTGGTGATATTTAGAGAGTTAGAGAGAGAATCACATTAAAATTGCAATAATAGGGAAATAACATTAAATTAGTTGTAAAAGGAAGTCATTTGATGCACACATCAGTTCGTTTCACACTAATTAACAGTGTGTCAATCAAATCTGGATTAACAATGAAGGTGCAAAGAGTTAAGACCTTCATTTCTCCCAAAACATGTAAGAAATTCATGCACATATGTTTTTTGTTATTATTAACGAAAGATATATTGCTGAACTACTAAGTTAATCATTATAGTCACTTGCCAGAAAAAAAAAAGAAAGAAAATAGCTATACAAAAAATGCAGACACGTATTTTTGTGTTACAATGCGTGGAGTTTCTAGCACAGATGTCACACGTGTCGGTAACTCGTAGCGTCACCGACACTCCCTCCAATATATATATATACATAAATTGTCCTATTTAAATATGAAATTTATAAAATTTTCAGAAACAACTCATTCCTATTTTTGTGGCGCAACAAAAGTATGGGAGACAAATAAAACTGCGAATCCATTTTATGCTAAATTTGCCCTAGACGACATATGTAACCCCCTCCCCCTACAACATTGGAAACCATTTTCATTAAATTTGTTAGATTAAATATAATTCAAAATATAGTGGTAGAAATTGTCAAAATTAAAGTACAGTCGGTTCGCGATAACTCGAATATTACTATAACTCGAAGTTTTTATCAAGTCCCGATCCCTTTGTCTTTAATTCCATGCTAGTTATGCTCAATATCTCTAATTTAACTTCCTTTAACTCGGAAGTTTTTTCAAAGATTGACTTGAAATTTATTTTGAAAGAACGAAAAAAAGAAAAATATGTGACTATGAGAGAAAAATTCATTCACCTTCACTTGCAATTCCTGCCCAATAGACCTCTAAAGCAAGGAGAACACTTGTTGAGCCAATGTGCGATAAAGGAGTTACGTGTGCGGAAATGAGTATAGCTTATTTTCTTTTGTGCCCTTTGGTAGTTAAGGTTGGCGCCCTCTTGGTTGACCGAGTCCGCCCTGCCTGCTTGTCGATCTTTGATTTATAATCCTCTCCAACGAGATTGTCTTCTCTCTTCTCGTCTTTCTCTGTCAGCACCAGTGATAATGGCTCGCATGCATGTCAGTATCCAGTATTTCGTACTTGTGCGTCAACGAGAAAAATTTCCTGAGACAGGTTAGAACTGAAGAGTAAAAAAAAAAAACATTTTAATGTTGATTTAGTGATACATCCCTAGCGAAGCGCCGCCGCCGTCTTAATCAAAAAAAAAAAAAAAAACTTTCGATGTTAATATATAGTGTTACAGAATTTGCCGCCCCTAGCAAAGTGCCGCCCGGGGCGAGTGCCCCCTTTGCCCCCCACCCCCCCCTACGCTAAGCCACTGAGGGGAGGGTTTTATGGGTTAAACCCTACCCATTGGGGAAAATAAGTGAAACGAAGAAAAGTTGCGTTTGATAAAATGTGTGAATGTCAAAGTTTGTATGCTTAAAAAGAAAAAAAAAAAAAAAAAAACTTCCTCTCTGAAGTTTTTCTGCAATTTACGACTGTATGCTTTATTAACTGGAATAATATTTTGTAAAAAAATATAGCGGAAGAATCGCTGAATGATCCGTTAATGCAAGGCATTAACTGCGTCACTACTGTTTATTGTAAGGAGATAATAATGAATTCAGCATTTGTTGCAGATGACACTGAGGGAATTTTGACCGTAGATTTTAGAAAGCATCGTACAAACATTTTATTCCTTGTTTGTCTTAATAGCTAACATCATCCCACTAACTTTTATTCAGTCCAGGGGATTATTGACATACATTACGTTTTGCATACTTCGTTTTTTGTACTTCAGTTTATTAAAGTTTATCTCGTATGGTATCTTACTTGAGTAGCTTCCTTGCTTCTTACTAGAATAAGGAAGTCTAATACTTATGTTTGCTATTGCTGCACCAAAACCTAATTTTGATTTAACTTGAGAGAATTTGTGAAAATAAACGTACTGTAGTGGTGAATTATCGAAATTTTCTGGTGCGGAAATCCAGAGAACAATGTGCAGGGAATCTCTCTCCAACATCCTTTGATAAAAAAGTTCTTTTCAGGATCCAGTAGCAATATTTATTATTAAACTGGGGAGATCTTCCTGATCGTTTCGCTCGCCAACCTCCGTCCAACACCAGTGGTGGCTCAATGTCGCCTGCTGCGGTGGACAATTGATGATTTTATTGCTTTTACCCTTGAATGTCCTTAAGACATCCAGGTTTAAAAGCACCATGGAGTCCGAGGGTGTCATCAGAGAGGGATCAGCTGGTCCTATATGTCCAGTCCCTTAATGTTTAGAGGGGTGAGAGGTAAAACAGGGCAGAATGGCTTCTCCTGGATGTCCTGTATTCAACTGCACCAGTATTAACTCGGTATCTTACCAGTATTGACCTGGTAGACATTGTCAGTCCTTAGAAGATAGGGCTACAGACAGACGCGCCCAGGTTTTGTAGTATGGATAAATAAGTTTGATTTTTCAGATTTTAGTTTAGTGGTTCAAATATAAACAACTTAATAACAAGTACGAATTGACATTGTTGCATTTATAGCATTTGAGCAAAAAAAATTTTACTGCATTTGTTATCGTGAGCTATTAAAGAAACCCCTCTCTTTTACATGCGTTTTTCACTTCTGCACAGTTTTTTCTCTCCGCGGGTCTAGTCAGAGAGGGAAAACATTGATAACTCTTATTTATTTACATGCTTCAATAAAAAAACATCCCTTACTAATGCACATTACAAAATTTTCTCAGTATTCTAAATTTCAATAGTATTAAATCCGCCTTTTTTTTTTGGCATTAAGCAGTTCACAAGCAACTCAAATTTAGATCCCCTCCCCCCTTTTTAAATTCTTTTATTATTTTATTTTTATTTGGTTTACTTATTTAGTTTTCTCTCTCTCGCTACACACACACACACACATATATATAAATATTCTTTTTGAACAAAACTATTTTCTTCTCTACATACCAAAATTAAATGTTGGTTTACCCATGTGGATTGTTTGTAAATTTTCACATACGTCATTCCATGATTTGTTAAATTTAAGATTATTGAATATGTACAAAGAGATGGTGGATTTAGTTTTTTTTTTTAAGTTCATTTCTCCTAATGTACGCTCATTTACAGCAGCCAACAAGAGGATTACTACAGTACACTGTCCGGAAAAAGTAAATTGCGGTTTCTATAAATTTCTCTCTCTTTTTTTTTTTTTTTTTTTTTTTTTTGCATGTTTGTCATCACCTTTACTTCAGTTTTCTGTAAAAAAAAGAATTTTTTTTAGTAGCCTAACTTCAAACAACAAAATTTTAATGATCCTCGTGGAAAATCAAAAGTGCGTTTCTTCTCATACCTCCGAAACTCATTTCTTGTGAGTACTGTCTGTGAACTATCCTTTGTCATACATACAATGCCACGTTGATTGTTAATGAAACGGCCGTGATTAGACTTGTTTTTTACGTTTCCGTTTTGTATTCATAGTTGCGGTTTAAAATAACAAAAAGAACGAAATTGCTCCTTTCGTTTAAGACAAACAATATCCAAGAACTCGAAGAAAATTGCTGGACCGCGAATTTAGTTTTATAAAAAAGTATTTAAATATCCCTGCTTCGATAAAAAAAAATTTCGAAATAGAAATTTGTTTTGTTTTATGGAATACATTGGAGAAATATAAATGGTACGGGTTTAGCAACACAGATCTTTCCTTGTGAATGCGAAGCTATGAAGGTGCATTAGTGCTTTTGTTTGGTAATGTAATTTGCATCTGCAATAAGTTTGTTCTTGTTTAGTTAATTAAGCATTATTTAAGAATAAAAAACCAGATATACACGCTACATTATACTAAAACAATTTTTGGACAGCTTTTTATACTTGCTGCAATATAAAAGCAGATTTGATTAAAGAGAAACAAACAGGTTTTTTAAAGCGGCTTTTGTCGGATGTCTTTTCATCCATAAGCTCATTACTTTTTGCATTGAAAGAGGCGTTCCCTGTAACGCCGAAACACGTGTCTGCTGTAATTAGCAAAATTGTACTTTTTAACGTTGTTTTTCTTACTTTACTGTTCAGCACAAAGGTATTTATTTTTCTCATACATAGTAATATTATGACTCGGTTGTTTTACGCATCTAAAATCTGACCAGAGTTTAGATGTTCGCGAGCCATAGTTTGCAGATCCCCGCAGTAGACTGTAGAGCTCCAGCCCTTTTTTTTTGTTAGAAATTATGCGCTGGTCTAAACTAGTACTAGCTCTAGATTTCTGAAAATAGGACGTTATTGGTATGAAAGCAATTTAATGTGCGTGAAGGTAGTTTAGCGTGAACATTCTAGTCTACTTTCTGAAGAATTGCAGAATCTGTTCGATTCAGGAACAATGTCGGTGGAGGTAGTCGACCGGAAATGACGCAGTCCCATTACATAAAGAGTGGGAAAAACTGACCTCGTAGTAGTGTTTGAATTTCTTTTTTAGGATGATGGTACTCTGATGGATTGAAACGGAAATGGATGATTTTCTAGTAAAATGATTCCTGGAGATTTTATATTTTGGGAAAAAGGTTATTTCCTCTGTGCGGAAAAAAAGGGTTAACGACGAAGTTGTGACACTTTTTCCTCATTTATCTAGATTTAGTTTATATTTTAACTCGTCTGAGTTTGATAAATAATAAATGATTATCATAGACTTTTTTTAAAATTTATTTTTCAACATCAGTTGAAAACGGAAAATTTTATTCATTGTACAGTTTATAAAATTAACAAATTAATATTTTATTAGTTGTACAAATTCAGTGCTTTATCTGCAGTATTTATTTTTGTTGAAGTTGTTGTGCATCTCATTTTTACCAAAAGAAAAACAAAAAATTTTGAATACTGTCAATAAAAACACCAAAAAATCTTTCAATCTGAGAGTGCCCCAACTCTATATTTAGCACAGTTTATAAGTGTCTTTAAATATGAATTTAAGAAGTATTACTTCGAATGCACGAAAATGAGTACATGCACCTATTCATTTGAGCACACAAGAGTGAAGTATTGTTGTGTATTCATCAGATTTTCACCTTTATTTAATAGATACGTAATTTCTTACATTTGCTCATGTTGATGCCCTTAAAACAGCACCCACTCATTTAAAATAATCTGTTCAGAAGGGGGAAAAAAGGGGGTGGGGGAATAAAAAATGCTTACTAGAAAACAATTAACTCTATTTTAAGTGCCACAACAGTAAGTATCTAGAGAATAAATTTTACTTAATCTTTACGTTTTCTCTTATTCGGATTTTTTTTGTCCCCTTTTTCTTTCTTCCTTTCTTTTTTTCTTTTTTTTTGTGTCAGTGTCGCTGGCCAATCCCCCCCCCCCCCCCCTTCCACTAAGGCCCGGGCGCCTAATTTCCGACTAAGCTGACATGGCCTCTCGTCGAACCTGTTTGGTAAAACCCTCCCCGAAACAAAAGTCTGGTTACGGCCCTGCTTTTCATTAAGTTTTTTTTACTTTCTTCTATATCTAATATATAGAAGAAAGTATTGGATTCGTGCAAATTTTCGAATTTCGAATTTTGACGGATTCGAACGTTTTGAGGTGTGCTGATGCCATTTCGACTATTTTTGGAAAATATCTGTCTGTGTGTGTGTCACGTCTGTGTGTGACCAGTTTTTTGTGGCCGCTATACAGCAAAAACTACCGCATGAAATCGAACGAAATTCGGTAAACATATGTGCCCCTATGTGAACTTGTGCCAATTGGTTTTTGGCGCGAATTCCTCTAAGGAGGGTGGAGCAATGGGACGTTTTTTGAGTTACGCGTGCTTGCTATTCCTCAGGAAGTAACTGGCGGAATCAAACAAAATTTGGTCCATATGCTGTCATTAACAGGAACAGGAGCTGATTCAATTTTGGTGTCAATAACTCAAACGGAGGCTGAGCTATAGAACGTTTTTTGTCGTCAATTGTGACTGCTGTATCTCAAGAAATAATGAACGGAATGAAAGAAAAATTTATCGGCAAGTAGCCCTTAGTGGGTATAAGAGCTGATTTTATTTTGGTGTCAACAGCTAAAAAGGGAGTAGCGCAATCGCCCGTTCTTTTTTTCCATTGTGAGTGCCCTATCTCAAGAAGTAATGCTACGTTCTGGTTGAAATTTGGAATATATGTGAATCCATATGTAAACAGGCTTTGGTTCAATTTTGGCGCCAATCGCGCCAAGAGGTGCTGATTTATTTTTTTTATCATTATTTTTTGCGAATAAAAATAGTTTGATTAATGCAACAATAAGAAAGATAAATCGTAATAGATTGTCGTCTGCGTATTTCTCGTGATTTTAATTGTATGGAAATGATCGGAAATATTATCTCAATGATTTAAAATTTTTAACTGTTGCCATCTTATGTTTGTTAACAAATAAAATATTTGTAATTAATTCAAGCAAGGCTTTAAAAATAACTTTCAATTTTCGCTCTTTGCTTTGCTTTTGCAATAATTCAGACCATGGCCCCACTGAATGCGCTGGCGCTTACCAATTATTAAGTATTCAGTGGGGCCATGTTCAGACATTGGGATGGTCGTCAAGTTTTTGCATGTGTAATTTTGTTTTGGTTGGGAATATTGCTTCCTCGTCAAGCATGGGGAGGGATCAGAAAAAAAAAAAAGAAAAATATAGAAGAAAGTTTCGTAAACACCACAACATACTTGTTTTTTGTAGTCGTTCAATTATTTTTAAATTCAAAAAAGATAGACCCGAAATGCTAACCTCTGTTTAAATGTGTTTGTTAAAAGTCTTCCTCAATCAGGAAATGAATTTTTCCCCCTCATTTTCTTCACGCAGAATGATTTTCCCCCTGCTCCTACCAATTTTTAAAACTTCAATTTTACATGGTTTTACATCTGAACTCATCTTTGTCTTACCTCGCTTTCGTTCTATTATTTTTATCCCGTTTTTCCGCTTTTTTTTCATTTCTTTCTTTTATCTTAATTTACATGTGTCGAAAGAACCCTGCCGCCACGAACTCAATTTTTTTTTATCTTCCGAACTTTCTCAAAAGACGTATCGGATGGAATAAAAAGTACTCTTCCGCGGAAGTTGAATTCTCACTTCGTGTCGGCCTCAGAAAACAGCACTTGAATTTTTTCTCTGCAGCTCGAAGGCCATTGTCGGGAATTCGAAAAACAGCTGAACACATTCTCCACCTCTCCTGCTGACAATTAACTCTTTGTTCTCATTGCACATAACGAAACAAGGCCGCATTTTATGACATCATTCGATGTTACGAAGAGAAACAAAAGGTTCAAGCCACCGAGAAGAAAACGTTGTTTATTTTGGCAGAATTAATCTTCTTGTTTTTGGCATGACTTGTTGACAGGTGCAATTGCGGATTTTGAATCTAATTTTCCTAAAATTCAATACACAGGGATCCAAATAAATCGAATTTTTATGTAACTAATTGTCGTATCTGCTTTTTACAATAACCGACTACTATTTTTTTTTTTTTTTTGCTACTCTGAAGTTATTATGATGCAAGTCTGGTTAGGAGCTGTCCATAAATGATGTCACACCTTTTTTTCTGCATATCAGCTCTTGTCACTAAGTATTACACTTTACCTTACCTCTACTTTACCTCCCCATGTCAGATGTTACGCTATATTACATTTCCATTTATTTTTGAAAATGTTTTTATTTCAACCAAATGTGTGATGTCAAACTTCTTGTTACCACTTCCGACAAACTGTTACAATTTCTCAAACCCCACCCACCTCCTCGAAGCGTGACATCATTTGCGTATGGCCTCTTATTAATTTATTTTATTGTCGGGTTAAGATATTCCCTCACACCCCAACGTTTATCCAACTCATTTTGAAAAAAAAACTATAGCCCACGCGCCGGAATACTAAAAACATGGGAATTTGTTATATACGAGTGGTACCCGCACGGCTTTGCCCGTTGTAGAAAATTAAAAGGTCATTTGGTTCGCCTGTATATTTACAAATAATGGATGATGAATTTCTCGCCAATTGGCTATGTACATTCGCTCTCCCATGTTACGGTTCCACGTCATGATAATTTCGTAATTTACTCGTCCATCTTATGATCATTTTGCTCCGGAAACTGTTCTTAAAATTAAAATAGAAAAAGAACAAAATCGAATTTTTAAAAAATCGCTTCGAGGTGCACACCCCCATACTACGAACTAACTTTGTGCAAAATTTCATGAAAATCGGCCAAACGGTCTAGGCGCTATGCGCGTCACAGACATCCAGACAGATATCCGGACAGATAGACTTTCAGCTACACGTCGCGTCGCTATAACGATGGCATTCCACTTTACTCTTTTATCTACGAATGCGCTGTGGGAGAAGGGAGATAACGAATTAAATGTAGTGGTTATTGTATTATATCAAACTAGTGGTACCCGCACAGCTTTGCCCGTAGTAGAAAATTAAAAGGTCATTTGGTTCGCCTGTATATTTACAAATAATGGATGATAAATTTCTCGCCAATTTACTATGTTAATTTGCTCGTCCACGTTATGGTGATTTACTCGTCCATGTCTGGACAATTTGCACGGTAAAATGTTCTAAAAATTGAAATAGAAAAAGAACAAAATCGAATTTTCGAAAAATCGCTTCGAGGTACACACCCCCATGCTACAGACTAGTTTTGTGCCAAATTACATGAAAATCTTCTGAACTGTCTAGGAGCTATGCGCGTCACAGAGATCCAGACTTTGAGGGTGTTCATAACGCAAATTGCACCACTGACATTTTTTGGGCAGGGGGGTTATTTTAGCGAGTTTCCAATTTTATTTTGGGAGAGGTCTCGTTCTTAGGGTTGCTGTGTAGCATTTGAGGGAGGGAGGGGGAGGGGAGAGTTATTAATGTGTGAAACAATTATTTTTTTAATAACATAAATAAATGCAACTAAATTGGGAGATTAAAGAGACTTTTAAAACTTCCAATGATTTTCAAAAGGCTGACAGAGCCGTGTCCAAGGGGAGGGTTTTAGGGGTTAAACCCCTCCCATTGGAGAAAAAATAAAAAAATAAATGAAGAATTGTGCATATTTGACTTAAAATTAGCTTTAATGTTCAAATTTGTGTACAGAACTTTTTTTAAAAAGCATTCTCTTTGAAGTTGCCTGGTAACTTACGACACTGTCTTCTCTTAATCAACTAAAATCATATTTTGGAAAAACAGAGATGGAGGAACAGTTGAATGAGCTGTCAATACTTTGTTTAATATTGCTTCTCATAAGGGGTTTTGATCTGGGGCGTTTCACAAAAAGCGATAACTGTTGCCGCTCTGTAGATGCATAGTAATTGCGTTTGTTAATGTAATTTACATCTGCATCAAAACTCTTCCTATTTAGTTTGCTAAGCATTATCTTACAATATTAAAACCTTAAAACATATGTTATAAAAGAGTTTGTGAAATTTTCTCAGTACTTGTTGCAATATATTGCACTGTAAACAGATAATAGGTTTGAATCTAAACAAGTAGTAAAATGGATAAATACTGAGGTTTTCTTGCCCAACCAGAAATTTCCTTCTGGGATGTGGGGTTCATAACGATCCTTACATGTACAATACAACCTCATTTATCCGGACTAGATAGGACCAAAGGCAATCCTAATAAACGAAAATCCTGATAATAATCAATAATATTCTTAAATATGCAGACTTATCCTTTATTGCACCAAAAAATAATGCTTTCTAACAAAACTATATCATACCATTTTTTCTCAATTACTTCATCAGTTATAATTCAGCTGCAATAGTATTGGGCTGACATCCAAAGTATATCATATTGTTTGCTAAATTAGTACTATACTTTATTGTACGTCCTTTGCGGGAGTAGTATGCTTAATTGAAATGAAACCGAGTATTTGGCGCATTTAAATTTCTGTTCTTGAAATCATAATTTTAAATGATTATTTACGTAAATATATGTTTTCTACAAATTTGATCCGGATAAACCGGCGCTGGCTAAACGAGGTTTGGCTGTTTGTAAAATACATTAATAGAATAGGTAGTATATTACTTAAAACCTAATCTTCTGTGAATTTGAACCATCCCCCTTCCTCTCCAAACTGCTAAGCCCCTCATTGTGACCTTAAACAGTGAAGAATTATTTGCACACTGAAGTGTTTTCCTGACAATGCAACTAAGAATGAAAATAATTGAAGCCAAAAGCAGGCCCGTCATTTGGGAGGTCAGGGGGTCAATTCTACCCCTCTTCCTAGATTTTACAAACACAGGGATGTGCCGTCCTAAACTCGCTTTTAGAGCAATCTTGGGAGCAGGAAAATGGTGAGTTTGGAGAAGTAAAACGGTGAATTTGGAGCAGCCTGGAGCAGTAAAATTGCAAATTTGGAGCAGCTTGCAGCAGCGAAAAGTTAAAATTTGCATCAATTTGTAGCAACTATGTATATTTCACGCACAGAAACATGTGTGACATGATAAAATGATAAAAAAGGAGATTAAGGATGCAAAAAACCGTAACTCCAACACTCCAACTACTAATTGAAGCTCTCTTAATTACATTTATTTATTTGTTAATTTTTATTTTATTTTATATTTATTTATTTATTTATTTATTTTCTTTTTTGTATAATATTTTTCACAAAAAACAAGCCATGTCCTGCTCTACTTTTTTCTTACACTGATTTAAATTTAGTTCACATATTTACTTTGCTTAATACATCACTGCTTTTGTTCACATTTAAGTTTTGGTATTTGATATCTATTTTTAAATTTTGTTTGCTTTTATGTAGTTCATACATATATGTAAAAGACACAAGATATATATACATAAAACCCAAAAATGTATTCAAAAAGGCTAAAAAAAAAAAAAAAAAAAAATCAAAAAAGAATAGTTAAATTTAAAAACTTTACCTCAACAAATTACAAGTGAGTTTTAAAGAGCTGTTTATTAATCTTTTTTTTTGGTACCTGTAAGTTTTTACTAACATTTGACCTTATACACATAGTAATATATGTACTGAGCTACTTGATTAACAAATCTGAAGATCAAGCAAAGGAAACCATTAAAACCTTTAATTTTTTAACTATTTGATATTTAATCACAAAATTAATAATAAAATTATAATGAAAAAAATGCTTTTGAGAAATGATGTCATAAGAAAAGGAATTTTAAAATACATGAGAAAAAATAAAAATAAAAATTTTGAGGCAGGCTCAGAATATGGAAAGTAATGCTTGAGTCTCAGAAACTTTAAATGTCTGCATTTTCATCGCCACAGCATTAGAATTCCCCGATTTTTGCTATCTTATGTGTCTCCAACCAAAATTAGGGATCAATTTTCTGTCCTAAAATATTAAGAAACCAAGATTAAAAACTGGTGAACAATATTAATTTTTACACATGGCATTTGCTTAGATTAATTCGGATGCAACTAGATTTGACATTTTTGAATGGGCGTGGCAAGAAGACGAACTTACAAGTCCTCTTCTTCTGAAAACAAAAGATAAGAATGGTTGAAAATAATGGTCAATGCAAAATTTTTCAACTCAAAGGAAACGATCACATAATAAATTAAAACGATTGAATTTTTCAAAAGCGGATGCAATCGGATTTTGAAATACGCAAAAAATCGGGGCTATATGAAAAAAATCGTAAAAACAAGCTCTAAATGCC
Source organism: Uloborus diversus (assembly GCF_026930045.1). Taxonomy (NCBI): domain Eukaryota; kingdom Metazoa; phylum Arthropoda; class Arachnida; order Araneae; family Uloboridae; genus Uloborus; species Uloborus diversus. The sequence goes on along the minus strand of NC_072731.1, from coordinate 158,431,155 downwards.
TAAACTTGATGATAATTTGAAAAAACTGCCAAATATGCTGAAGGAACTGCAACATTAAGTGCAAAATCGCAGTTTTGGTGTAAGTTTGTCCGATTTTGGAGCAGAAAAGTTCATTTAAAGCAGAAAAGTTCAGTCTTTTGGAGCAGTTTGTCGCAACTGGCACATCCCTGCAAACATGATGAATTTAAGCATTTTTGTACATATTTTGTTGTTTTTTTCAGATAAAATGTATCGATCAAACGCTTTGCCCCTCCCTTTCAAGACAAAATATTTTGAAGTGACAGGCCTGCAAAAACCCCTCTTTTTATGAAATCCTGGACACGGGCCTGAAGGCTGATCCTATGAAGCACAATGACATTCTAAAGTTAGTGACACCAGAAGAGACAACGAATAAATATTACTTAACAGTTTCTGGTTCTTCTTTTGTTCAACAAGTTGTATTACGATTTGAAAATGCATAGCGAATTCACCGAGTGTCCTTGATTTCAAGGAGCGATTTATCCTGTAACGAGGTAAGTTAAGTCTATCATAATGAACGTAACACGGAAGTTTCGCTTTGCACGTTGTGGTTTTGTCACGGTTGTAATTGTGTTAGCTGCCTGAGTCCTTGAGACAAATCGTTCAATAGGTTTACGTTGATGTATGATTGACATTTGATGAAAATTAATCTTTAGATAACACTCAAGCGTAGGGGATACTGGGGATACTTGATCCCCACTTTAGTTTTCAATTTTTTCTCTGCTGCAAATTATCAGTTTTTTTTTTTAATTATTATTTAAAGTACGTGAACAAAGGTAATTTTTTCCTCTATCTGACAGCATTTCTTTTTAGTTGAAATTAAACACATAGTTTTGTAAAATATTTTTTTTTTCAAAAATTTCATAAAGGGATCATGTATTACCACATCAAGGGATACATGATCCCTTTATGCGGGATACTTGATCCCTCTTAGAAAATACATAGACTTTTCATTAGATCGGCAATTTATTTATGGATTTTAGTTTTCTTCATAATGTTTCGAAAAAATAACACCATTTCTAATTTTCTTTATTAAATTATAATAATGTGAACACAAAATAACATAGTTTTAAATTTCACTAGACTTTTGAAAAAAAAAAGGGTACACAACTTTTATGAACTTATGATGTTTTTGATCAGTTACTTATTATCCAATACAGTTGTGACCAGAGTAGTACTATGTTTTATAAATAAAATTAACGTTTTTTTTAAAGTAGCGTAATGAAGCTAAAACTACAACAAATAAAAAACATAGGATGACAAGGACGAAAATAATTTTATTTGCAAACATCTTATCTTGTAATAATAAAAAACCAAGATTTTTATCGAATTAATTTTTAAAAAGAGGGAAGAAAAATGTAGCTATCAGTGTACTTATAAAAAAGAAAGTTTATCTCATATGTTTTCAAAACCTGAAAAGTCAAATGCAACCAATTCGTTTGTTGTAGTTCTTAAAGTTCAGCTCAACCCATCTGGATGCATGCAACTTAACACATTCATTCTGATTTACTACACTTTTGTCAATTTTTCAGGAAAAATAGATTGATTAAACATGTTACCTTTTCGCTTTAGAAAACTTATTTCAAACTCTAGAAACATAACTTAGCATTCTATCAGCTAATGGGTCTACATAATGGGCAACTTACTTTTTTCTTGTAAATTTAACTATAGCAAAATCTCTTTTTTTTTTCTTTTTCTTTCAAACAAGGATTTGACATCTATTTCAACTTGTTCAAGCTCATTTGGCTGATCAGAACATAATTTATCAGTAGAGTTAATTTATGTTTAGATGTTTGAGGTGTTCTGTATGTTACAAGTGCGAACTAATTATTTAATTGTTTAGCATATTTACTGCAGTGATTGTTTGAATCTATCACTCAGTATGATAAATTTTATTATGTTAACATGGTTTTGAATGTTTAAAGTTAATGTCAACTAAGTAAACAACATTTATATTGTTTTCATTGTGTTTATATTGTCATATGGAGACTTGATCCCTGGGATCACGTATCCATCAAAACGAAGGGATCAAGTATCATTAATATGCGATTTTTACAAACATACTTGTTCTATTATTAACATTCAGTGGCAGTTTACTAAAAATATGTCTCAATTATTTAAGACTGTCTATAGTTTAACATATTCTTCGGAATTTTTTTTAAGTTGTATTTAACGGATAATGTAAACTTCGGAATGCTTTCCTAAAAAAAGTTTCCCTTGACACATTCAGCCCATTATTTCTTGAGCTAAAACAAAATGACTGAAAAAAAAAAAAAAATGTTGCCAGTATCTCTACTTAATGATTTTGGTACAATTTTGGCTATGGGATCATGTATCCCTAGGTATCAAGTCTCCCCAGTCTCCCCTAAATGATTACTATAAACAAATTACATGATTGTTTAACATTTGCGGTATGACATCGATGTTCAAAATTAAAACATTCGTATCTCGTCCCAAAAACACCGATGTTTTGAAGCATCAAACTTCTGCTCGAGTTAAATAAAGAAATAAGTAACTGATGCAAATGCATTATTTAAAATACAAAGCATAGAAACATCCATACAGATTAAAATGAATAATTTCTAACGTTTTTTCTTTTTCCATCCGAGTAAAACAAAAATTACATGATTGATGCGAAATAATTACAGAACTTGTTAATAACGTATTTTTGAAACTAAATAACATGGCGATAAAAATAAATCAGAAGAATAAATATATGGATTTATTTCCAACTGAATAAAAAGAACTGTACAAATTATATTGAAACACAAAATATATTTAAAGAATCAAAGATTATAAAATTTTGGTATCATTTTGAAATATCTACTGCTATTAGAGTGGTATACACTTAAAGTAAAATTATAACTTAAGTTTTTAAACAGCAACTTTCTGTGGGAAGGCTATAAGTAGAGGGAAACTATAATTACACTCAATAAAACTTTGGTTAACAGTATATGCTGGAAAAAAAAAAGGTTTCTTAAGACAACACAAGAAAGATTTACAGTTCAAAGAGATGAAATACCACCCAGGGCTCTGGTGGGAACCGAACCCACGAAAAAATAGAAAACTTGACTTCTTACCAATTAAAATGTAATTTAAGAATTAGTTATATTTTCTAACAAAATCTTATAAGTGTTTAATATTTAAATCGTTAGCCAATCACCATTCGGATGTTAAATTTTGGAGTAGAGTGTGATTGTTATAAATTTCTAAATTAATTCATTTGCCTAATTGATGCTACTGATATAATTCTGTCCTGTGTATACTTTTGCAGTTTTATGCGAGAAAAGTAGCATAAATACTTAGGTGCACAATGAATTTAAATTATCTTTACAGCTGCCATTATCAAAGTTAGTGCTTTCATGTGGGATACTGAACATTAAAAAAAATAATAACAAAATAAACAAAAAAACTTCGGATGTAAAGGTTATAAATTTCTAGAGACATTATTTTGTGCAAGAAATTTCAAAATTTTATATTTGTTTCCACAGTGGAAATAAAACCCGTCTAGAGGAAAACTAGTCCCCCCTCCCCCGGAAAACTGCTTTTTTTCCCACAAAAGTTTCGGATGTTTTCTAACCTTGCCAGCACATCAAATGCACAGTTGTTAAAATTTTTACAAAAACATTTCCACTAATTGATATTATTGATGCATTAACTCCGTTCTGTGTATATAGTTACAGTGTCAATAAGAAAATTAGCAATTAATATTGAGGTAGGCAGGAAAATTAAACTATCGTACATCATGCGTTATCAAAATTAGTGTTTCCATGTGAGATACTGAACATTAAAAAAAATATTTAAAGAAAAAAAGCATTGGAATATAGGGGAAAAGGGGGCACATGTGAGCACGGGGCGCATGTGATCATGGTATGTTTAAAAAGATAACGTCAAGCAAAAAATCCCAAAAAATTCTCAAGTAATAGCACTACCTGCTTTACTATCACGGGACGCGGGAGCGTACCGCCCCGCCAAGGAAACCAAACGTCAGCAGCCAACAGAAGCAAATCCACCGCCAAAGACGAAAGAATATAAAAGCGACCAAGAACAAGTTGGGGTTTTTTGAGTTTTTCACCCCTCTGTATCTCAGCTCCATGAAGACCCCAGGAGTTGATTTTTGGTACACTCAATCTCTAGTGGCCCCTGACGCCGTAAACCAAAATACAATCCCCTGGACCATCAGGGGGAGGAGGTATTAAAGTTATAAAATCACTGTTCAAAAAAGTTTTAGCTTTCTTTGACAGGGCTACAGCCCAGACGAAAAAAGGAATCAAGCTGAAATTTCGCACACACATTCCTTGTACCCTACTGATGTGCCATTTGACCCCCCTCCCCTTCCCCCCTCGTTTTAACCCCCCAAATTGTACCTTCCCGGGGTTCTATCACAACCCCCCGGGGGGCTACGATAATGATTTTTTGTATACATATTTTTTTTGGGGAGGGGGGGGGGCATTGAGTACATACACAAAAATTCAACCCCCAAGGAGTAATAAAGCGCATAACAAGTTTAATGCCAAACTTTTGGCACCAATGTATAAAAATTGCCAATTTCTCAATTATCGAAATCTACTCGAATGAAATGTTACAACTAAAAAGTTAATATTTAAGACTTCTGTACAAACATTTTTTTTTTTTTTTTTTGTAAAAAGTCTACCACATATTATTGAATAAGTTACCTTGACCTTTGCCGTTAGAAATATCAAGTTTCAAACTATCAAATGGACGAACTCTACTTGCAGCAACAGTTGCTATCATTCTCTATGTGAAAACACTAGACGACGCAACAATATGACAATTTTATGAAAAGTTTAACTTGTGATTTGTTTGTGGTTCTAGCAAATGCAGGTATTTCTGGCAATTGTATTCTTTGAAATTGAAATGGAAGTACGGAAAATGGTAAATTAACTTTTGAATCAAAAATTCTTTTATCTTTAACTTACTTCACTAACTTAAAATAACTTATTAACTTAAAATAACTCTTTACAGTCAATCGTACTGCGATGTAACAAAAAATTAAATTTTAAAATCGCGAAAACATAGCCAAAATGAAAATATTTTTGATGCCCGTTTTTGCCTGCAAAGCAATAATAAAAACGAATGCAAGAATTTTATTTCTTAACACTCAAGCAAGAAATAACTACACATAATATTATTCAGTTAATGCTTCATGATAACTCTCGCGCAAAAGATTAAGTAAAAATGAATTTTCGCTTACTTAAATTTACTTCTATCTCTTTTTCTACTCAGTTAAGTCTCTTCGTGTTTCCGAACGTACACGGGGAAAATGTCGTGTTTTTTTTTTTTTTTTTTTTTTTAAATCATACCAAGCTCGAAGCACTGAACTAAATTTTCCGTGTAAAAAGAGTGATTAAAAAAAATCTATTAGAGGCTTAATGCTACACGCGTTATAGCTTGCGTAAATAATGGAAACGTGTCTAACTTCAAAGCTATGAGTTTCGTTACAGTCTAGTCAATGAACGGTTTAAAAAAATGAAGAAAAAAAAACATGTAGTTTTGAAAATTGGCACACACGTACATGAAGGGCTCCTGAAGAACATACTCATCACTATTATAACCAGGGGTTCCAGACGAGTGAAAATATTCCCTCTAAGGTGAAAGCATAGTGCCTGAAGGTGCAATGCAAGCTAGAAAATAAAGCAGAGGAGCCGAAACAGCATGCAATCACAAAAAAGACTCATTGCGCATGCGCTTTTGCCTTAGACATACATTCAACCACCTCAATATGGCGGACAAATGATGATTGCGTTTGTGTGTCTTTCACATTGAATGAAGTACACTATTGGATTTAAACACAATTTTCTTGGATTTATTATCCGAAATTAATACAAGTAAGTATAGCTTTTGATCATTTTGTAGCTTTTAGGGCTTTCAAACATAGTTAAGTGGTTAAAAGTGCATTTATTGCTTTTCAGTTACCGTTACTGTCCTTTAGTTTCCGTTAACCGTTACTATCGTGAAATTTCCATCATTCAAAACGCTACTAAAAATATCTGTCATTATTTTCTTGAGTACTCGATAGGCAGCTTTTATTAATCACCAAAAAAAAAAAAAAGCTATAAGATATCAATAATCAACAAGTGAGAATCTTAATAAAAATGATTCTTGTGCTACGTAGATTATAACAGAAAGCTAGCGAAAAAAAAATCACTCTCAGTCTAGCTTTTTTTTTTTTTGGCTTTTTCATTCAAGAGTTAGAATTATTTCCTGTTAGCGGTTAATGTCTGGATAGCGTTATAAATTCCTTTTGGTTTTTTAACTATCGAAAAACTTGATGTGCATTTTATTTTGTTACTCTTGATTAACGTTTATGAAACGATTTTGTTTTTCCGTAACTGTAATATCCCTGAATATTTTTGGCTCTTCATGTAAATAATCCATAAGTACAGCTATGCTTCATTTTCGGAATGCGTCAAGGTTTTAGTGAATGTATAATTTCTCACATTATTTAAATAATTACTCGTCTTTAAATTATACCGATTTGTGACAGATCTTTGATACCAAGTAAAGGGGTAGATATTTATTGTTTTATTAATTCGTAACATTACTTTTTGTAAAAATAAATAAATAAATAAACTCGTCAGAACTCTGAATTTTTCACATGTTTTTAACGGCCCCAGAGTTATTATTAATATTATTTATTTTATGAATTTTTAAGAAAACGATAAAGATTTCACTGGTTCGCAAAGTTTTTCATTTGCTTTTACCGCGCCCGTGAGTCAAAAGAGGTTGCGAAACACTGAGTGAGAGCAATGAGCACTTCTTAACTATGTTGAAAACTCTGAAATATGATCAAATGCTGTAATTACATGTTTTAATCATTTCCAGTATCGAGTTCAATGTGAACTAGTATGTTGTGGAAATTACGAAACTTTCTTCTATATTTTTCTTCTTTTTTTTTTTTTTTTTTCTGCTCCCTCCCCATGCTTGACGAGGAAGCAATATTCCCAACAAAATCAAAATTACACATGCAAAAACTTGACGACCATCCCAATTCGGAACTCCAGCGCTCGAATACGCTACCTTGCGGTGATTTATAAAACTGCGTCTGCACCTAAAACATTGCCACGTTGCGCATCACGTGTGTCTGTTGACGTAAACACAGGCAGTTTGTTCTGAGTATTTATTAACGCAATCGATGTGTCTTAGTTTGCTTTCAGCTACAGAAATTAATTCGTCCCTTAGTAGTATTCTCGAGCTTCTCAAAATAATGTTAGTTTTTCTTATATCTTTCAAAAAAGTATTAAATGGTGGAAGCGTAAACAAGAAAACTCTGGATTAACAAAATTGGATAACGTTATACCAGGTAAAAATTTTTTATTGTTTTGTATGAATTTGTAAGAATATGAGTTTTTTTTAATCTTAAATTAATTTAACTAATCATATTTTACAGCAGCATTTAGTTGGAATGGACAGTATGCAAAATATTTTCTTGAATATATTATCGTAGAACAAAATGAATAACCGAGAAAGAATTTACTTTATTCCTTTTATTCTCAGCTGAAAGGTTTCGCCAAATTTGTTTAGGGTTATAGTAGTTTTAGTATTGTGCAAGCAAAGTAGCCTTGGCGAGTTTTCGCGTTTTTAGTTAAACCATTTTTAATTTTTATCATGAGTGGAATAAAATGATAGTAAGATTACAGAATTCGATAAGTAAAAAGAAATAATGGTCAATCAACTGAAAAGAAAACTACCACCATATATAAACTGTGAGTACACATTTTATTTATTTTGTTCTGAGTGAATTTGAATAAATATCAGTTTTTCAATTCGATGAAAAAAAAACGAACTTAACAACATTGACTGGACACTTTTCTTTAACCTAATTCCACATAAATGATTTAAATAAAATTTGTTACTACAGTATCCTACTGAAATAGACAGTATGCAAATAGATTTTCTTGAAAATATTTATCGCAGAACAGATTGAAAAATCCAGAAAGAACGTTAAGAATTTGAACAATAAAAAATAAAAGTTCGCCAAAAATCTGTTTATAGTGTTATGGTTTTAAAATTATGTGAAAGAATAATGTATCTTGACAAGATTTCGCATATCAGGTAAATTATTTCCATGACGAATGAATTAAATGCATGATTTCTTTGGATATCCAATCATATAGTCATAGAAATAAATTATCTAGTGTTAAACGTTACTCTTGACAGTCTGCCACGTATGTGCACTATGTGACAAAAATGTCAACAAATGCTGGAAATGTCACGAAACTGAACTTAATATGTACTAATGTATAGAAAAAACGGTACAAAATGAAAATGCCGTTCGAAGCGAACCAAAAATTTATGAATTCCGAATTCAACATCGTGAAAATGGCTGCTTCAGAACAACTTACTGTGTGTTCTACATTAATTGTTTACTTTCGTAATACTTTTTGGTTTCTAATCTCTTTCTATATGGGTCAGAATATCCACAAGACTTTGAAAAATCTTTTCAAACGAATAAAGCGAAAAAATCATACATACGAACAAAAATCACAACACTTTTAGCATTTTCTTCGCTACCACATGCGTTTGTTTTAGTTTTCAATTCCGCCATTAAACAGTGACTGCAGTGCCCCCTATAGTTCGTTGGAGTTGCGAATGTCTGAATTATTACAAAAGCAAAGCAAAGAGCGAAAGTTGAAAGTTATTTTAAAAGCCTTACTTGAATTAATTATAAATATTTTATTTGTTAACAAACGCAAGATGGCAACAGTTAAAAATTTTAAATCATCGCGATTTTCTGGTTATTTTCCAACAGTTAAAATCACGCGAAATACGCAAACGACAGTCTATTACAATTTCTCTTTCTTATTGTTGCATTTATAAAGCTATTTTTATTCACACAAAAAAGCCCCCCCCCCACATGGAGCAATTGGCGCCAAAATTGAACCAACGCCTGTTTACATATGGATTGACATTTATTCCAAATTTCATCCAGAAAGTAGCATTACTTCTTGAGATACGGAACTCACAATGAAAAAAAAAGAACGTTTGATTGTGCCACCCCCTTTTCAGCTATTGACACCAAAATAGAGTCAGCACTTATAGCCTCTAGGGGCTACTTGTCGATAAATTTTTCTCTGATTCCGTTCATTATTTCTTGAGATACAGCAGTCACAATTGACGACAAAAAACGTTCTATAGCTCAACCCCCGTTTGAGTTATTGGCACCAAAATTGAATCAGCACCTGTTCCTGTTAATGGCAACATATGGACCGAATTTTGTTTGATTCCGCCAGTTACTTCCTGAGGAATAGCAAGCACGCGTAACTCAAAAAACGTCCCATTGCTCCACCCCCCTTGAAGGAATTCGCGCCGAAGACCAATGGGCACAAGTTCACATAGGGGCACATATGTGTACCAAATTTCGTTCGATTTCATGAGGTAGTTTTTGCTGCAGAGCGGCCACAAAAAACTGGTCACACACAGACGTGACACACATACACACACACACATACACACACACATACACACACACACACCTAGACAGACAGACATTTTCCAAAAATAGTCGAAATGGACTCAGCACACCTCAAAACGTTCGAATCCGTCAAAATTCGAAATTCGAAAATTTGCACGAATCCAATACTTCTTCTATATATTAGATATAGAAGAAAGTAAAAATGTCCAAAACGATGAATATCACAAATCAAATCAAAACTTAAAAAAAAAAAAAAAAAAAAACCACATTTGTATTCAAAAACGGACACAATACGGGGAGGGGGGAGGAGGATCTATAGTAAGGGCGCCATTTCTCTCTCCGAAGGTTCCTTTTTTCCCCTCCGGCTGTCTATTTACTTTCTTCTATATCTAATATATAGAAGAAAGTATTAGATTCGTGCAAATTTTCGAATTTCGAATTTTGACGGATTCGAACGTTTTGAGGTGTGCTGAGTCCATTTTGACCATTTTTGGAAAATGTCTGTCTGTCTGTATGTGTGTGTGTATGTGTGTGTATGTGTGTCACGTCTGTGTGTGACCAGTTTTTTGTGGCCGCTCTACAGCAAAAACTACCGCATGAAATCGAACGAAATTTAGTACACATATGTGCCCCTATGTGAACTTGTGCCCATTAGTTTTTGGCGCGAATTCCTCCAAGGGGGGTGGAGCAATGGGACGTTTTTCGAGTTACGCGTGCTTGCTATTCCTCAGGAAGTAACTGGCGGAATCAAACAAAATTTGGTCCATATGTTGGTATTAACAGGAACAGGTGCTGATTCAATTTTGGTGTCAATAACTCAAACGGGGGTTGAGCTATAGAACGTTTTTTGTCGTCAATTGTGACTGTTGTATCTCAAGAAATAATGAACGGAATGAAAGAAAAATTTATCGGCAAGTAGCCCTTAGTGGGTATAAGAACTGATTTTATTCTTGTGTCAACAGCTAAAAAGGGGGGTAGCGCAATCACCCGTTCTTTTTTTCCATTTTGAGTGCCCTATCTCAAGAAGTAATGCTACGTTCTGGTTGAAATTTGGAATATATGTGAATCCATATGTAAGCAGGCTTTGGTTCAATTTTGACGCCGATCGCTCCAAGAGGTGTTGATTTTTTTTTTGCGAATAAAAATATTTTTATTAATGCAACAATAAGAAAGATGAATCGTAATAGATTGTCGTCTGCGTATTTCTCGTGATTTTAATTGTATGGAAATGATAGGAAATATTATCTCAATGATTTAAAATTTTTAACTGTTGCCATCTTATGTTTGTTAACAAATAAAATATTTGTAATTCATTCAAGCAAGGCTTTTAAAATAACTTTCAATTTTCGCTCTTTGCTTTGCTTTTGCAATAATTCAGACATTGGGATAGTCGTCAAGTTTTTGCATGTGTAATTTTGTTTTTGTTGGGAATATTGCTTCCTCGTCAAGCATGGGGAGGGATCAGAAAAAAAAGAAAAATATAGAAGAAAGTTTCGTGATGGCCACAACATACTAGTAATTGTATGGAAATGATAGGAAATATTATCTCAATGATTTAAAATTTTTAACTGTTGCCATCTTATGTTTGTTAACAAATAAAATATTTGTAGTTAATTCAAGCAAGGCTTTTAAAATAACTTTCAATTTTCGCTCTTTGCTTTGCTTTTGCAATAATTCAGACATTGGGATGGTCGTCAAGTTTTTGCATGTGTAATTTTGTTTTTGTTAGGAATATTGCTTCCTCGTCAAGCATGGGGAGAGATCAGAAAAAGGAAAAGAAAGTTTCGTGATGGCCACAACATACTAGTAATTGAATGGAAATGATCGGAAATATTATCTCAATGATTTAAAATTTTTAACTGTTGCCATCTTATGTTTGTTAACAAATAAAATATTTGTAATTAATTCAAGCAAGGCTTTTAAAATAACTTTCAATTTTCGCTCTTTGCTTTGCTTTTGCAATAATTCAGACATCGGGATAGTCGTCAAGTTTTTGCATGTGTAATTTTGTTTTTGTTGGGAATATTGCTTCCTCGTCAAGCATGGGGAGGGATCAGAAAAAAAAGAAAAGAAAAATATAGAAGAAAGTTTCGTGATGGCCACAACATACTAGTTTTACTTTCTTCTATATCTAATATATAGAAGAAAGTATTGGATTCGTGCAAATTTTCGAATTTCGAATTTTGACGGATTCGAACGTTTTGAGGTTTGCTGAGTCCATTTCGACCATTTTTGGAAAATGTCTGTCTGTCTGTGTGTGTGTGTATGTATGTATGTATGTGTGTGTGTATGTATGTATGTGTGTGTGTATGTATGTGTGTCACGTCTGTGTGTGACCAGTTTTTTGTGGCCGCTCTACAACAAAAACTACCGCATGAAATCGAACGAAATTTAGTACACATATGTGCCCCTATGTGAACTTGTGCCCATTAGTTTTTGGCGCGAATTCCTCCAAGGGGGGTGGAGCAATGGGACGTTTTTCGAGTTACGCGTGCTTGCTATTCCTCAGGAAGTTACTGGCGGAATCAAACAAAATTTGGTCCATATGTTGGTATTAACAGGAACAGGTGCTGATTCAATTTTGGTGTCAATAACTCAAACGGGGGTTGAGCTATAGAACGTTTGAACCATGAAATAAGTCCATTACTAAGGAGACAATTTGATGTCCTTCCGTTACCAAAATACTACATTTCAGTTCACCAAGAACCTATTGGGTATATAGAAACTGATGTTTTTTTATGCATAACAGAATCATGCCCCTCGTCAAGGAGGCATAGTTATAATTTTAATGGATATTTAATTTATAAGGTTTTTAATCGTAGCGGAAGGACAAAAAAATACGGTAACGGAAGCACATTTAACTATAAGCTGATACAGGATAAAATTTTAGAATGCTGATATAAAACAAACTATTGTTTAAAGTTAGAAGTCACATTTAAAACATATTTTAATAATAAAATATTTGTACAAAAACTATGTTTGCTTTTATTTAAAAAATAAACTTTTTCTTTTTTTAAATGTTTCGTGATTTTATTTCTTCTATTGCATGTGATGAAAATCATGAAAACTACATTTAAAAACTGCTAAGCATGTGAAAATCATTTTGGTATGACATGTTTGCGATATGACAAGCCAAATCAAGCAGAAACATATGCTTAAAAATTGAAATTTATTTTGGAACAATACAATATTGAAACTGCTTTCAGATTTGTTGCCTCAAGTCACAGAAAGGACTGTTGAGAGCATTGATTTAACCGTTAAACGCACTGCGAAGAGATCAGTAAATTCATAAATCAACTTTCAAAAGATGGAGAAAAAAGGATCCAAAAAAATCCATTCTCATCCTGACACACAAAATATGCACCATTTGAATCCTGTAACAAGATATATATTATTAAATATAGTAAGTACTTCAACAAATCGCACGAGATTTCACTTGAAAGTCAAAAGGCTCTCCGTTATAATTGATGTTAAAAATGAAGATATTACTGAATATATCAAAAACACCGACCAAATCATAAGAACATGCCAAAAGATTCATTAACGTGAGGGCAAGTTTTATTAGTTAGATAGAAGGGAAAGAAATTAACAAAGAGCATTGTTGGACAGGTACTTCATACAGAAGATGAAGGAATAGAAGTAACTTGTTTAAGAATGCATAATAATGTGGGAATGATCTTCGTGTTTGCTGAGACAGAAGATAAATGTTCTATGGATTATGATAAAATTACTGAGTATTTAAAGAATTCAGAATTGTAACATACGGCTCAGGTATTAGATATCATTGTCGCGGACTGAGGTATCAGCTGAATAAATGTTTGTAAGTCGAAAATTTTCAAGTTTAATTGTTTAGGACTTGTTCTTCCGTTACTGTCCTTCCGTTACTTTTAACAAATACATAATTTATATACTTAAAGTAATTATTTTTTAAAACTAGAGGTGGAATTGTAATGACTGAACACTCCTGCATGTGCTCTAATTTTTATAGAATTTTTCCTTTCATACACTGGTCAAGGCTTCACTTGATACGCGTCTTATCAGGCTCAGTCATTACTCAAAAGATTAAAGGCGCCGACTTGCCCGTAAGGGAGCACTGTAGTATAACCGGGGAAAATCATTTGTTTATATTAGTTAACGCATTATTTCTGCTGTAAAAAGTGATGCTCTTTCAATATTTAACGCAAAATTTCATTGATATGGTTAACCGATGTGTAGTACAGAATGAATTGATGCCGGAACGGCGTACTAGGTCTGTTTTTCAGGGAAAATAAATTCCCTTTTCAAGTAAAGCTGGTCCCAACTCAGGATTCAACTATTTCTTATTGGCGTTCACTTTTATAGTTTTGCTGAACTTTTGGAAAGAACATGATAACATGAAAATCATATCACAAAAATGTCCTTCGTTACCGTTTTTAAAATTTGATTTTTTAAAAAGTTACTAACAAAAAATTCTCGGCTTTGGCTTTTTTAGCAAGTTACTATGATATGTATAGAAGTCTAATCATCAGTTTTTGAAAAATAATATGTATTTTGATATGCTCACAGACAGAAATACATCGATTTTTTTTTTTTTTTTGTAAAACTGTCCTTCCTTTAACACTGGAATTCACCAGAGGAGAAAGTGGTACCGAAAGAATTCCCTTCACGTATTAAAATATAAAGATAAAAAAACATAAAAATCATTGGAAATTTTCCTACATTAATTTGCTTTAATTTGTGAAGTGCACGAGAATGTTCTGTCGCGTGCAGGTAAAGGGCAGTAACTGCAAATTTTTCTTTTCTTTCTTTCTTTTTTTTTTTTTTTGACATTTTTGTCATCTATTGTGCATTATCAGTTTTTTTTTGTACAAGCTCGCTTATTTGGTTCCCGCTGAAAAAAAACTTCTAATTTAACATTTTCCTATTGTTAGTGTTGAATCCACCACACATTTCTTCAAATATAACCTCGAAAACTCATTTCTGCAGATACTGCCGTTTACCTGCACACGGCAGTGTTGTGGTTGCATACATTGCAATAAAAAATCACCTAACCAGTTAACGACTAAAGGTAAAAAATATAAATCGAATTGTCAATTGTTACCATTAAAAATCGATTTCTTACTTTGCATCGACATAAAGCTCAATCTTGGTATTTAGGCCAAAAAAAAAAAAAAAAAACCGAGATGATGTGTGCATTACATGACTTCCTTTTACTCCAATTTCATGTCATTTTCCTATTATTGGCAATTTTAATGTGATCAATAGTTTACTCTCTAAACATCACCAACAGTAACAAAAGAAACCAGACTAAAAAAAAAAAAAAATCGCCAAATTTGACGAACACCACTTGAGTTACATCGAAATCAACAATGATTTCCTCCTCCCCAAAAAGGGGCAAAAGACCCCTTTAGAAACACCCGAATGCAACCAAAAGGGGAGGTGCACAACTAGACCCCACTAGGAGTCTATGTACCAAATTTCAACTTTCTAGGACATACCGTTCTCGAGGTTTGCGACATACATACGCACATCCGCACATACGTACATACAGACGTCACGAGAAGACTCGTTGTTTTTTTTCTCGAGAGTCGTCAAAATGGTTATTTCGCGTGTCTATACGTTCTTAGGCACTTATCCACGTGTGGTCGAGTCGGGGAAAAAAAAAAAAAAAAAACTCAGCATTCATGCGGGGGTGAGCAAAATGGAAATTAAGGTCGATTTTTGAGTGAAATTTTTTTCGCGAAAACAATACTTCCTTTTTTGTAAAAGGAAGTAAAAAGACCGAGGCCATCAACAAATATGTCTGCACTTTGAACAAATTTAAGTAATTGTAATATTAAGTATTTAACCTGCTGACACGATAATGTGCACCCAAAAAGGAAACTGCATGACATTAGTATAATGACAAAACTAATGCAAAGCCACTTTTATCGCATTCTCTATTAACATTAGTAAAGTGATATGTCCATCTGACACATTGCGTGTACCACAACCGCTGCCCCTGAGCCAAAAAAGAATTCGCGTGCGTCCTTTCGGAAAAATTCTGAAACACTGCTGTAACATAAATGGGGCGGAGGCTTTAGCACCATTTATTTTGTAGACTTTACAATACGATAGAAACTAACTAAAAATAAAAATGTGACCCCAATGTTGAGAGTTAAAAGAAAATTGTGTGTCATATCGTGAAACTCTAAGTTGTGTAAATAAAAGAAAATGAATAGTTTTTCTATGTTTACTTTGATAACCGAACGTAGACACATTTTAGAAAGACATTAGCGGAAAGTGGGGTAAGATGACGCATGACGATATTAAGCTTCAATTTTTTTTCCCGCTTTAGGATCTGAATTAAATTTTTGAAACTGAAGCCCACGACTTCTGAAAACTTTAGTTTCTTAAAAAATTGAAACTGTGGTTATCTCCCTTTGAAATACGGAAAATATGTCATCAAAAACAAAAAAAAGTTTTTTATCATCTTGCCCTACCTATGAGGTAGGGCGAGTCAGCACCAAATCAGTAACGGTACCAAGGCTCGCAGCTAGTGATTGCAATACCGGATACCGGTATTTCGAGCAATTTTGAAATTTCGCAATACCGGTATTTGCTGAGGTAAAATACCGGTATTTTCGGTATAAGCTGAAAATAATAAATAGTTTCAATTAAAGAATTTTCTTTTTAACTTATTAGATATCTACTTATATTTTAAACTAGCTGCGTTGCTCGGCTTTGCCCTGTCTACTTTGAAAACAAAATTTGTGTCAAGTAACGTATATTCAACAATCAGGCTTAAATAAAAGAAAAAAAAACATCATGCAAAATTTCCCCTCCAAACAATGATGACAGATATTAAAATACTTTTAAGAAATTTAAATGAGAAAGATGAATTTGAAAAGGGTAACCATGGAAACACAAAGTAAAATAAGTTTAAGAATTGAAAATGAGAAAGATGGAAATAAACAATGGATTCAAAAAGCGTTAGCATGGAAACGCAAAATAAAATGGTTAAAAACTTGAATAGAGAACAGATTTTTGAATTTCACTTAATTCGCCTGTAACTTTTTTTCTAATGGAGATAGAGGGTTAAACTTTCGACCATATTTCGAGTTATATCTGGAGCAAAAAAAAAAAAAAAAAAAAAAAAAAAAAAAAAAAAAAAAAAAAAAAAAAAACAGCTGTTTCCAATGGAGTCAAAAAGAAAACTGTGGGACAACTCCTTCACTTTTTTATTGATAAATTTAATGAAGAAAGTAGTGCGTAAATGTCAGCTAAGCCTAAACAAATTCGAGCTAAAAACGTAAATAACTCCCGCCGTAGTTAAGTTAGAAGATCATTGAAACAAATTGCGTAGAACGCGGAAAATTCTGCTCTTTCCAACGATATATAATATAAATATATGCAAGTAATTTTTCACCCTCATATTCAGAAATTTATGTGAAAATTGGACCTAAATTGGAATAAAAAAAGAACTATTCATAGAATTGTTTTCGAATTGATCTGCAAACCTTTTCAGGACTTAAAGGAACAAACTTTGAAAATTTCAGCGAAATCGGTCGGGTAGTTCTCGAGTTTTGCGGGTTCAAACACACAGACGCTTTTTGGAGACTACATTTTATACTATGTAGAGTTGCGGGTTCAAACACACAGACGCTTTTTGGAGACTGCATTTTATACTATGTAGAGATGTACATTTCTTTTTCCATGATACAGAACCAAAATCAATCAATTGATAAAAAAATTTTGCTTCAAAAGCATCAACAAAAAGAAAAATCATTTAACAAAAGCAGCGAAAAGATTGCAAAATGATATTTTCATATTACTAGATGGTGAGATGAATCGCATTTTCGTGCGCTTTTGTGCACGGCACTATGTTTTTATTTTTTTCCATTTCCCTTATCACTCACTTTCCCTTTTGTGAGAGTTAATTTCGAATGTAATTTTAAATGCATTTGCTCTATGAATAGTTTATTCTAGCCATCAATAGCAGTAATACTTTATGATTTAAATATATATATATATATATATTTGTCTCAGCTGTAGTAAATTTTGACAAAACCTTTTTCTTGTTAGCGCAACAAATGGTAATTTGTTGTCACCAATATTGGTTTATTGTCCTGTCTCGCTATTTGGCTTTATACTTGGCGAGATAATATTTATACATTATGTAGTACTTTGAAAATTTGCATAGAGTTAAAGCATAATCAATTGAAACATATTTTCAGATATTTACATAATTATAATTGTAAAGAATTTTAAAAAGAAAGCAAAAACGATTAAGAGAAAGTAATAAGATCAAATTTACCTTATTTTATCATAAACCAGAGAATCGCCCGTCTAGGTATGACGGGTGAAAATTGCTTCTACATTTAAACGAAGCAATTGCCTGTTTGGTGATATTTTGATAGTTGAAATTTTAACCCTAACTCCAGTGGATTAACCCTAAACTCCAGTAGATAGCGTTAATTGTTGACCACTTTTTCGTTTCTTCATTCTCCTAAAACTAGTTTTACCGGCAAAACAGTTAAGTTACCAGATCCAGTTCAGCCTTGTCAAAACAAAGCATTTCCCTGCATGTCAAACATTACCAAAAAGTATTATCAAATTATCATGCTATGTCGCAAGTTTCATTGTTGATGACATCAGAGCTTTACTCGATCAGTGAATTTGCCATTATGTATATGAGGATTTCAAACCAAAGGGCTAATAGAAAGCAAACACAAATCTCTCCGGCTCAAGAAAAAAAAATGTTAATATTGGGAAAGTATCGTCTCTCAGAACAAAATTACAACTAGCTATAAATTCAAAATGAATAAATAAATAAATAAATAATAATAATATACACAATACAAATGAAACACACAACACAAAAGGATTTATCCAAAAATAACACGCAAGAGACCAAATGATTGGAAGATGAAGGACTTCTAGACAATTAGAGGAGGTGTATCGCGTATTGGTAACAGTACCATCTACCTGCGTGAATTCAGTATATTTTCAACTGTAGGAAAGTTTAGCACTAAAATGGATTCCAGGCTTAGTGACAATTCAATAGATGCATTATGTTTTTAACTATTGTTGATTTTTTATTATGACATTTGTTCCTTCTTTTTGTATTTGTTCACATACGTTTTCATAAAAAAAAGTTTTTGTACAAAATTATGAAATGTCGTAACGAAAGAATATGTTTTCACGTATTTTTTAAGGGATTTCAAATACCGGTATTCCGGTATCAAGTTTCAAAAATACCGAATACCGGTATTGAATTTTTGATACGGTATTTCAATCCCTACTCGTTTAGCCATTGCTGTTAACTTCTCAGCAATTCATTAACAACTGTTATAGTAAGAATCCGCTTAAGAAACCCCAGTCTTTTATTCTACTTGATATTGAACATTATATAAAAATAAAATAGTTTAAAAAAATGTTTTTTAAATTTTTTTTTTAAGGGTTTCAAAGGTAAATACACCAGATGTGGTCAGTGCTTAGTAGTGCTTCAGTAGGGGCCACTTCAAGGTTTACATTTAAAAAACAGGATTCCAGGTTTCCCAATTTATTTAAACGTGCAGGAGATAATACCAAATACCTCCAGCATGTTTAATGCATTTTTGAATCGATTGGGAGACTTAGAATCCTATTTTCTTTACTAATAATAAAGCTGAAAGTCTCTCTGTCCGGAGGATGTCTGTAGGATGTCTGTGACGCGCATAGCGCCTAGACCGTTCGGCCGGTTCTCATGAAATTTGGCACAAAGTTAGTTTGTAGCATGGGGTGTGCACCTCGAAGCGATTTTTCGAAAATTCGATGTAGTTCTTTTTCTATTCCAATTTTAAGAACAAAAATATCATAAGATGAACAAGTAAATTACGAAATTATCATAACGTGGAGCCGTAACATGGACACAAGCCAATTGGCGAGATACGAAATTATCATAACGTGGAACCGTAACATGGGTACAAGTCAATTGGCGAGAAAATTCACCATTTATTATTTGTAAATATACAGGCGAACCAAAAGACCTTTTAATTTTTCTATTACGGGCAAAGCCGTGCGGGAACCACTAGTTCAAATATAAAGGTTGAAGTGGCCACTACTGAAGTACTGGCCACTACTGGTGTGTTCAACTTAATTCGTTTTACTTTTACTTATTTCAAAAATGATTTAAAAGCCTGTCAGGCATAAACCAAAATAACAAATTTCTAATTTTTCGCTACATAGTAATATTCTCGAGAATAAGTTAAAATGAATGACGATTGTGAGCTTTCTTAAAAATTGTAATTTTTTTTTTTTTTTTTTCAAAGAGTTAAGTGGTTTTTAAGATGCTTCAACTGATAGAAGCAACCCTGTCCTTTATTCGTTAGGTAGGTGTTACTTACTGGTGACATTTTTTTATTTATAAAACTTTTGCTCAATTAAACAAAGCTGAAATAATTTTGCTGGCCAAGAAAGAAATGTGCGATAAAAATATAAAACCAAAAATACACGTTATATAGCTTCCTGTTTTTTTATAATAGTAAATCAAGAGGAGGAAAAAACATTGCAAAATTGTAAAATGAAATTCCCGTCAGAAAAAGCTAACTTAATTTCCGGTTTCTCTATGTTTTAGGTTCTTAATCCTAGACAAATCTCCACTTTTCGCTTGTGTCTTACGGTAGCTAAGATACAGGATCCAGTTTTCATCATTATCGAACAATTATTTCGAGAAATTTGATCTGCTTCGTGTCTTCGGGGAAATGTCGATTCCCGATGTAGCGCACGTACCGAATCTAATTATGTTGAGATTTTCTTAGAACGAGTCTTCTATTCCCCTCTGATGATCTACGAGTACTTTCATTTGCAGTGAAATTGTAGAGCGTGAGCGAAGAAATAGGAGAGCTTTTATCTCTCGTCTGTTCCTGGATTGTAGTCCTGGAAAAAAGAACAAAACACTTGTAATTACTCAGCCCTCATGCGCACTAGGAATGAGGTATCAATCGTCATCCGTAAAATTTCTTCTTTTTAATAATTGCAATGAAATTTGGACGAGTAGCCGTATTCATTTTGAGATGAACACATACTTAAAAATTTTGATTGGAATGGCCTATTTTTGGATTACAAAGTAGGAGTACTAAAACTAGTCTAAATATAAAATTTAATTGCATTTCGACCACTAGAACAGAAAGTAATCCCATAGGGTTAGGGTATCCTTAATTATTTTTAACATGCTTGATTACAGATCGAGGCTCATATAAAGCGGCAAAAAGAAAAAATAACTAAAATAAAATAAGGCTGTTATAAAGATATAAGGCAACGTAATATTCGATGACAATACGTGTGTTTTAGGGTGCCCATTTTCCCCAGAGCAGCGCCTCCAACCCAAGCAGGAGAACCCTCCACCCAATGAAAAAAATTCAATGGGCCATGACCCCTCCTAGTTCGGCCTTAGTAAGAGTAGGGAGATAATGGGGGTTCACCAACAGCCGGCGCAATGCGCAATACATTGCGGAAAAAAAATATTCAAAGTCCCGATAGATGGCACCATGAACGTTCTTAAAAGTAAAAATCGAAAAGTAAAAACATAGCAACAAGTGTTGCCACTCGAAAACTAAAAACTTTGGTGTTGCCATCCAAAAAGTAAAAAACCTCCTAATCTTCTACAAAGTGTTGCCATTCCCTAAAAGTAAAAAACGACAAAGTCCAAAAACTTATTCCGAAACCGAAACTAAACCCTCTTAATCTTTCATGACAAAGCGCGAAAACGCGGCCGTGCGAAAACGTGGTCGTGCGAAAACCTTTGTTTAAGGTTAGAAGAAAAAACGACAAAGTCCGAAAACGCGGTCGTGCAAAAACGTGGTCGTGCGAAAACGCAAGCGCGCGAAAACGTGGAAGCGGGAAAAAAACCTCGTCACCTTCTTCAAGTTCAAGGCGCAGGGTGGGGGGATGGCGGTGGGGCACGGATCGGCTGGTGGTGGAGGCGCAAGGTATTGCGCATTGCGCCGGCTGTTGGTGAACCCCCACTATCTCCCTACTAGTAAGTTTGAGGAAACTCTTTTCTAAATACTGCTTGGTCTTTTGAAGATATCTTACTTATACCAACGAGGTAAAATTTGTAAATTCAGCAAGAGTATACGGCCCCTAAAACTGCTGCACCACTTTTCAGCAAAGTTGGCTCAGATTTTCCCCCACTAATTACACATACCAATAAAATATTTTTGATCTCGTGTTCAAGAGCAACAATTTTTAACGATATTAGGAATTTCTGAAAATGAAATTGTGCTCAAGTGCTCGTTTACTGGTCAGACTGCCCAAAAATCAAAATTAAAGTTAAGGGTTCGGTGATATGAATTGATGAAAATACTACTAAACTCACCAATTGTCACCTGCCGCCGCGCCGCAAGTACCAAGCGGGTCTTGGCGAGCGAAGCGAGCCCTAGATGAAAGCTGTAGTTCAAATATTATTTGTTGACTCGGTAACGGACGCATCTTGGGATAAACGTCCGTTACTGAGCAAAAGAAATAAATTTTTACATTTTGCATGGAAATATTCAAAATTTAGTTAGAAGTTAAGTCCATAGATATTCTTCATAAAATTGAAACAAGAATACATTTTTGGCGTCTTCGCAAAGAGTTTTTTGCAACCAGAGGCTCCCCGAACTTAAACTTTTGGGAGGGCGGAAATTCTTAATTTGACGAGCAGAACCACAAATTTTGCCGAATGAAACTCCAAATTTTGCTAAATCGCCAGACAGAATCTGCCGAATACGCCGGGGCGAATTTAGCCCCATGCCGTCCCTAAGCAGATTTAAAATCTGCTGCTCCTTCCCCCCTGAAAAAAGCAAAAACTCAGAAACACGCGAAAAAGTGTTCCCCAAATTTAAACTGTCAAGCTTATGAAGAAATGATGATGTTTCACATTCAGGGGAGCCCCGATGTGAGGTCACAGCGATCTCCCGAAAAATTCCTTATTCGGCAGATTTTTCTGATGATTCGAAAAATTTGGAGATAATATTGCAACATATTATTTTTTTTCTTCTTTTAAAGTTTTAAAATTTTTTTTAATGATACCTAACGTTTCTTCTCATTAGATTCTTCTCATTTCCGCTTTTGAAAACTGCCCATTTGAAAAAAAATATATCACGTTAAAAACATTTTTGAAGACTTATTTTTGTTCTTCGATTTTTAGTTCAGTATGTTTCCTTTACTTAAAATCATTCAGCCTTTTTCGCTTGTCACTCATTTTCATTTACCTCCGAGACTTAATATTAACAGAAAACAATTTTTAAATATTAATAATGTAAAAAAGTAATAAACGTCAATTACTCAAGAAACCAATTCTGAATAGTTAGATAGTTAGATTTTTAATGCTGTTAGTATAGCATTAAAAATCTTCGTCAAACTCCAATCTTGTTGTGACTTCTGGGCAAACGCAACGATACTGTAACGGATTCGGTGCGACTTCCACTTTCTTGAAATGAAGACACAGTTCTTGATAAAAACACAGGAGCTTTATTTACACTATGTACAGGAGAAATCGTTAACAACTGCTAAATTAATCATCAGCAATTAAGCAAATATCACTCAACACCGTAAACTTAACGGTTACACACGTATTTACTTCCAAATACGAAAACAACACAGCGAAATGCCTCGCTATAAACAGAGCAAATACGCTCTCCGTTCGAAATCTCAATCGAAACTCCCCTCTTTATCCAGCGTAACGGTTTCCACACGCTTCTGGAAAATAGTAGACCGTTATCAAATTTTATCAATGAAAAAAAAGGAAATATGGGGGTCGTATACTTTAGCCATATGAAAAGGTGTTGTATATTCATTACGGGAAGCTATTTACAGGTTACGTTACTACAATAATTACTATTTACAGGATTTGTAACATTGCCCCCTTCCTAAGGACTGCACGTCCCGGGCAGTACAATCCCCAGAAAGGGTGCCAAACTTCTATCACAAGTTCACAATTACACACATTAAATAATAACCAATAGTGCAAAGGAAACACAATAATAACAAGAAATATTACTAAACATTAAAAGCAAAAATTATCTACAACTTTTATGTTATCAACCATTGTTGTTTACGTAATACTCATGAACTATGGCCATAGTATGGGGCTAACCGATCATAATGTAAAACCCTAGGTTTTGCATTAAGTGATTTTTGGATCCTCACTACGACGTCATTTAGTCGGTTAAGGACTTTGTAGGGTCCATCCCAATGCGACTGCAATTTGGGTGACAGACCTTTCCGTCGGATGGGATTCCATAACCAAACCTTGTCGCCTTCGTTGAATTCATGTCCAGTAGACCTTGTGTCGTATCGGGTCTTCATCTTCTCCGCCGCGATGTTGATTCGCTCTCGTGCGAAGTTATGAACGTCTTCCAACCGGGCCTGGAGATCCTGGATGTACTCCTCAGGCGATGCAGGCGCATCCGGAGGACGACCGAAGATGAGATCACAAGGTAGCCTTAGCTCTCGTCCGAAGAGCATCTGAGATGGGGCATATCCGGTAGTCTCGTGGACAGCACTGCGGTAGGCCAGCAGGAACAAAGGTAGCTTCTTGTCCCAATCCTGTTGATTTCTGGATACCATAAGCGAGAGATTATTCAGGATTGTGCGGTTAAATCTCTCCACCATGCCGTCCGATTGTGGGTGTAGTGGTGTTGTCCTAGTTTTCTCAATTCCGAAAATGTGACATAGGCCCTTAAACACAGCAGAGATGAAATTCCTCCCTTGATCGGAATGAATTTGCAAAGATGTTCCATATCTCGAGATCCAATGTTGGACTAGAGTCTCTGCTACGGTGGTAGCTTCTTGATCTGGAATGGGATATGCTTCGGGCCATTTGGTGAAATAGTTGATGGAAACAAGAATGTATTTGTTCCCATCAGCAGTTCTTGGTAGAGGACCCAGGATGTCGATCCCAATTCGTTCGAAAGGAGCTCCAACGTTGTACAGATGTAGCTTCCCTCTGCTTCTTTTCTTCGGTCCTTTACGAGCAGCACAGGCGTCACAAGAATGGCACCACTTCTCCACGTCATCCTTCGCCTTGCTCCAGAAGAAGCGCTCCCTAACTTTATTGAGGGTTTTCCAGACACCAAAATGTCCTCCAGTCGCACTACTATGTATTTCTTTCAGAACATCTGAAATCCTTGATCGGGGAAGTAGTAACTGCCACCTAGATGTTTTGCCGTCATCAGATTCCCATTTTGGATACAGTACGCCGTTCCGTAAATGGAGTGAGTTCCATAAAGCCCAGTACCTTTTTATAGCAGGACTGGAGATGGAAACGTCCTGCCAGCTAGGGCGCCGACTGTCACTTTCCATGAACTCCAAAATTGGTTTTATATCGGGGTCTTCAAGTTGATCTTTTCGAACTTGGTCGTCACTCCATGGATCAGGTTCTGATGATGTTGGAGTCACTGTCACCTGATAGGCGGTAGGGCTAGTCGCTCCATACTGTTTCTCGATTCGGGAACAATGGTGGCAGTTCTTAGGACAGGGTCTCCTTGATAAAGCCTCAGCATTACCGTGAGATAACCCTTTTCGGTGCTTGATCTCCATGTCATATTCCTGGAGCCGCTGTATCCACCTGGCTATCTGACCTTCCGGATTTTTGAAGTTCAAAAGCCAAGTTAATGAGGCATGATCTGTCCGAAGCAGAAATTTTCGGCCGTAGAGGTAATGATGGAAGTGTTCTACAGCTTTCACTATGGCCAGTAACTCCTTTCTGGTGACGCAGTAATTTCGCTCCGACTTTGATAAGCATTTGCTCCAGTAAGCGATGACGTGTTCATTGCCGTCAATTTCTTGGGATAAAACAGCTCCGATGCCCTCGTGGCTCGCATCAGTGTCCAGGATGAAGGATTTTTCAGGCTGAGGATAGGCGAGGATAGGCGTTGATGTTAAAGCCTCCTTCAGTCGTAGAAATGCATCTTCGCATTCTTTGGACCATTCAAACTTTTGCTTGCTCTCCGTCAGCTTATGCAAAGGTCGTGCAATGTTGGAAAAACCCTTTACAAACTTCCTGTAGTACGTGCAGAGCCTCAGGAAACTTCGCAGCTGATGGATGTTTTCGGGGCGACTCCAACTCTTGACTGCAGATACCTTTTCCGGATCGGTTTGTACACCTTCAGAAGAGATGATGTAACCAAGGTAGTTCACTTCCCGGCGGAACAAATTACATTTGGACGGGCTTAACTTCAGATTGGCTTCCTTAAGCTTCTGCAGCACCTTCCTAAGATTTGCCAGATGTTCTTCGAAACTGCGTCCCACGATGATGATATCGTCTAAGTAGACCAGACAGGATTCGTAGGAAAGCCCTCTTAACACTGTCTCCATAAGACGCTCGAACGTAGCTGGTGCATTGCAGAGACCGAAGGGCATCACTTTGAACTGCCATAAGCCTTGTCCAGTTGTAAACGCTGTCTTCTCTCGGTCATCAGGGTGTATCTCAACCTGCCAGTAGCCGCTCTTCAAGTCCAGGGTCGAAAACCACTTGTGTCCGGAAAGAGTGTCCAAGGTGTAGTCTATCCGTGGAAGAGGGTAACTGTCTTTCTTGGTGATTTCATTCAGCCGTCGGTAATCGACACAAAATCTGGTGGAGCCATCTTTCTTTCGGACCAAGACGATGGGAGACGCCCAAGGACTGGATGAAGGTTCGATTACATCGTTCTCCATCTCTTTCAGGAGGGTCTCAACCTCTTCCTTCTTGGCGAACGGTAGTCGTCTTGGATGTTGTTTAATAGGGAGGCGTTCTCCAGTGTAGATCCTATGCTGCGTTAAATTCGTCCTGCCCACATCCTCCGATGTAGATGAAAACAGATGCTTGAAGTCCTCCACCAATTGTTCTGCAGCAGTTCTTTGACCTTTCGATAATGGCGCATTCCCAATTAACTTCGATGTCAAGGACTCAGAAGACACAGTCTCGGGGGAATTGATTCTTCTAATGATGCAGTTTACTGGAGTACAAGTTGCTAACACTTCACCTTTCCGGATATTCCTTGGCCTTTCACTCACGTTGGCGACTCTCACAGGAATTACATCCTTAGAAAGGTCCACAAGCGTAGATGCTACCAGCACTCCTTCTAGGCTATTGCTTAGGTTAGGGTATTCAATGAGTCCAAATCGAAAACTATTGGTTTCTTCAATGGAGCCAGGTATTAATGATTCTGACCTTGAGGGAATCGATAAATCTGTTTGGGCTATTATTTGATGAGCGGATTTTACATCATTTTCAACGTTGAAGATGGCTATGTCTTCTCTCATCGACTGCAGTTCATTAGTCTTGAAGTCAAGGGTGAAGTCGTATTTCTTTAAAAAGTCCAATCCGAGAATGAAGGGGTCCGTGATATCCGCAACGAATGCTGTATGATGGTAGGTGGCATTCCCAAACACTATTTTCAAGTCCACTTTCCCCTCAATCTCAATTTTGTCGCCTGTCACAGTCTGGAGACTTACGCGTGGCGATGTCCACAACAGTTTCAATCCAAATTCACGAGCCACATCTGTCCTAACGATTGTCACATTGGCTCCAGTGTCGACAATCAGTCTGCAGGGGTTCCCATTTACATGTGCGTAAATGAAAAGTCCATTACTGCCGCTACTAGAAGAGGAAATCTGCAGAGCTCTGGTGGTGGTAATTTCCTTCCCTCGCGTAGCTTGGCGAGCCGGACAACTCCTTCGCAGGTGCCCTTCACTACCGCATTTCCAGCACTTCTGCTCTTGTTTCTTTTGGGCTGTTATGCTGTTCAGATGTCTTGCCAAGTCACCGAGTTGTCTCTCAAGTTCAGCGAGATGGGACGACCTGGAATCAGACTCATCAGCTTCCAGAGTTCGGATGGGATGGCGATCCACACGGGTTGCTTGCTGGGCGGCCTCCAACTTCATCGCATACACAACAGCAGAATTCAGATCTTTGACATCCGCCATCCGTAGAGATTTCTGGATCTCGAACCCCGTCGATGTAGTAGTTGAGTGCCAGGTTGTCTCGAACATCCGCAGGACAGTCGCAAAAAGCAAGATGAGACAGTCTCTCGACATCCGCCGCAAGCTCTTGCAGGGTTTCCCCGGTTTTCTGGAAACAGGACTTCAACTGGAGTCGGCTGAAATCTTTCTGGCACTTCTCACCGAAGCGAAGCTCCAACGCAGATGTGAGGGCGGCGAAATCCAGGCGCTGGCTGTCCGGAAGGGTCTGAAGAATGTCCGCTGCGTCACCTCTCAGGGATGCTGCAAGATGGCAGGCTTTGGTAGCAGAGTCCCATCCGTTCGCTTCCGCCACTATCATGAATTGGGTCTTGTACACCTGCCACAAACTTTTCCCATCAAATGTGGCCAGTTTAATGGACGGTCGAGCAACAGATGTGAGAGCGCCAAACTGTACAGAGCAGCTTTCCGCGATCGCCAATCTCCTTTCCATGTCTTTAATTATTTTTTCTTTAAATGAAGTCAATTTCTTGTCTTCTTCTTCCAACTTATTTTCCACATTGGCGATACGCTCTTCCACAGTATCAAATTTTTCTTCCAGAGCATCAACTTTATCTCCCATGGCGGTTAGTTGATTCTCCATCATGGTTTTCATCGTCGTTAGGTCACTTTTTATTTCATCTTGACTTGTAGTAATTTTAGCAGTTAAATCACTATTTAACTGTTCTTGGTTAGTCGCCAATTCATTTTTCAATTGTTCTTGGTTAGTCGCCAATTCATTTTTTAATTGTTCTTGGTTAGTCGCCAATTCATTTTTCAATTGTACTTGATTTGCAGTCAATTCATTTTTTAATTGGTCTTGATTAGCCGCCATATCATTTTTTAATTGTTCTTGATTAGCCGCCATATCACCCTTCACAGAGTTGATTGCGTCAAGAAGTTGTTTTAATTGTTCATCCATTGCGCGAGTAATCACCATAAAAATAAAGTCCAAATTCAAAAAGTCTTTATGAAAAAAATGTCCAAGTCACACTTACTCCAAGAAAGTCCAGAAGAAGCCCCACGTTGGGCGCCAAATTGTAACGGATTCGGTGCGACTTCCACTTTCTTGAAATGA
This sequence comes from Uloborus diversus, assembly GCF_026930045.1. Classification (NCBI taxonomy): domain Eukaryota; kingdom Metazoa; phylum Arthropoda; class Arachnida; order Araneae; family Uloboridae; genus Uloborus; species Uloborus diversus. The sequence goes on along the minus strand of NC_072731.1, from coordinate 158,402,698 downwards.
AGACACAGTTCTTGATAAAAACACAGGAGCTTTATTTACACTATGTACAGGAGAAATCGTTAACAACTGCTAAATTAATCATCAGCAATTAAGCAAATATCACTCAACACCGTAAACTTAACGGTTACACACGTATTTACTTCCAAATACGAAAACAACACAGCGAAATTCCTCGCTATAAACAGAGCAAATACGCTCTCCGTTCGAAATCTCAATCGAAACTCCCCTCTTTATCCAGCGTAACGGTTTATATACACACCGAAAAGAAATCTCTCAAATATTCCACACGCTTCTGGAAAATAGTAGACCGTTATCAAATTTTATCAATGAACAAAAAGGAAATAGGGGGGTCGTATACTTTAGCCATATGAAAAGGGGTTGTATATTCATTACGGGAAACTATTTACAGGTTACGTTACTACAATAATTACTATTTACAGGATTTGTAACAATACTTTCTGAAATTGACACCCGCTTTTCGTCTTCACTTACTGTTTTACGCTGATTAACTACCATGATTGAAATACATTTGATTTTCGTAAGCTGTGTGAAAGTAATCATTATTAAATTACAAGAAAAAATTGTCTCTGAAAAATGAAAGAATGCTAATATTTAACTTTCAAGAATAAAAAATTAATTAAAAAAATGTGTGGTTAAAGCAAAATTTGCCGCCTCTGAAAATTTTTGCCGCCCTAGGCAGCTGCCTACTCTGCCTATTGAGAAATTGGGCCCTGCGAATACGGGAATTTTTGGTAGGTCACAGTGATCTCCCGCCCGGGCACCCCTATGTACAGCAATTATACGTGTTTCCGTGGAATTATCAAAGAATATAGATAAAGGAATTATCCCCTCCCCTGCTCCCTTCCCCCTTCCAAAGTTCCAAACGACCCCGAGTTCTGTACGGTGTGATTTCAGCTTTCTTCTCCTCGCCAATGTTACATCATGACATGTCATTATGTAGCATTAAAAATGTTTTTTTTTTGTTTTTCAAAAATAATTAGTTATGCGTCGTGTCACGAGATTTTAATCTTGTATTAGCAGCTTATTACCTCAGAAAAAATTGTAGAACCATCCTTTGAGGAGTTTATCTCTAGTTTGGGCTTAAGCTCAAAATTAACCGTCTGCCGGTGTCGGCCGTTTGCCAAGGTTACTTCCACGTTGCCAAATACTTTATTTTGCTTCTTTTGATTTAACATTAAATCTCCTTGACTGTTTTGTGAATCAACGAACTGGATGTATTTGCTTTCGATTTCTTTCTTTCTTTCTTTTTTTTTTTAACGCACTAAAACTATAAATTAATGGCTCGCTGAAAACAAGTGGAATTTGAACTTTTTCGGTGACTAAAGGGAACAGGTTATCTGCGCCCTCGCACTACTTGCTTTTATATATTTCTTTCTTAATGAAACATAATAATTACAAATAATGAGACTTATATACAGTCGTGAAGCAGTATATAGCGAATTCATGACTCTGACGTAGTAGCTTCAATTCCTCTTCACGTTTTGCTGTGCATTATTCAACTTCTTTTGACGAAATTATGGCTGTAACGAAATATTAATTTAGTCCATTTGACTTTGCTACGAACGGGCCCGATGGTAAAAATAGAGCTTTTTAACCTCTCTGTCAACTTATTTCACGTTTTAAAAATATGAAATACGTCACAAAAATTTAGTTAAGCGTATTTTTCTGCTTTGTATTGTTTATAAAAATAGGAGAAAATAATTTAAAAAAAAAAGACTTTTGTTTTTAAATTTTTAAGTGTAACATTCGAATGTTTTGTTGTTTTTCAAAAACAAAATATCAAACATCCTAAATGCTAAAAATCGAAATACAACGCATCTCTTCTTTCCTTGTGATTATCCATTTTGGCCCTTGGAAAGCTAGCTTTTATAAAATTGATCATTATTATGGTCTTTACCGTTTTCTTATATTTTGCTGCTTCAAAATGAATTTCTGAACAAAAATATGTTGTGATTTGTAAGTAAACACTACTGGAGTTGTATTAAAATTGCTGCACCGAGAAATGATTACAATAAATGAATGATATTCCTGCAACATGTATCTACAATGAATTTATTAGTTGTTGTTCAGAAAAAAAAGAAACAAAGTTTGAACTGTGACATCTTGAATTCAAATTCTGCTTTTCGCAATCACGAATTGCGGTAGGACCCTATTCGTTGGGTTTCTTGTTTCTACTAATGGCTTTTATTGCAACCATTATTTGAATTCAAGATGTCAAAATTCAAATGAGTGCCTGGGGCCGGATTCTGGATGTTACGTGTTGGATGCTGGATGCTGTGCGCTGGATACTCTTTTCTCTTAAAAAGGATTTTGTAAAGTCAAGAAGGTCGCTTATTCAATTCCGAGGCACATGAACGCCAGCCTCAAAAGCATAGAAAAATAAAATCAAAGGACGGACGGCATTTAACGGTCAAGTGAAAACAATAAGCAGTTCGTGTTAATATTTTACTCCGCTATTGTACCGAAAACCTTAGATTTTATTTTGCTTTTCGAACTATTTTTCCTCGGTTCCCAGTTCGTTTTTTTTTTTTTTTTCTTTTCTTTTTCGGTGAAATTGAGCATTTTTCAATCTATTTTCTAGCTTCAACCAATGTATCTTTTTGTAAATGTGCATCTACAAAAATAAAAATAAAACGCAATTGCGATTTTATGCTTCTTAAGTAACCATTTTTTTTAATGGAAAAACTTAAGATTAAAAAAGAAGAACTATACATTATGGCGCTGAAGATTCTAAAATTAATTACAACAGATAGAGAGCAAACATTCTGGCAACATGTGGTAAAAAAAAAAGCTTCAAGTAGAATAATTTGATGAATAAATTCTTCTGCGAACCTATAAAATGTCTGCTAATTTAGTGGGCACACTTTCAGCTTTTTTCTTTTTTGAAAGGCATGTAACCAACTATAGAAAAGTGACGCAAGGGAAAAGCAACGTGAAGTTGTGTTTACATATTTAGAAAAATAAACTTGGTTCGAAACCCAAACATTATGAAATTCATTTTTGAGCTAATCCGTACAAGTATTCCGTAACTCTGAAAAAACTCTTGAAACAGAAAACATGCTTTTCAGTCAGCAAAAGTATCAACCAGACCTATTCAAGCATGTTTTTTTAAACATTTGGTGACAATTTTGTTTTTATGCACCCCCTTTTCCGTTTTGTTACTTTAGACATGCTTTAAAAAAATCTAGTGAATTTAAAAAATATCTGCTAATGTCTTTTTTCTTTTGTTGGTGTAATTTATTATTTATTCATCAAACCGAGTACAGTCGACTCCCACTGCAACGCGATCCGACTTACGCGAAATGGCTATAACGCGATTTTTTCACCAGTAAAGAATTTTAGGCCTAACGCGAATTCCTCCCCACAACGCGAAAATTTTCGTTAGGGAATCGTGGGGCGCAAATATTGACTTTGTAATTGGCTACTATATTATACATTATTTTCGTGAATAGACCTTCATCCCTTTCGGATCACTGCGAGCGGAAGTTCCCACACCGTACTAGTCTGAACATTACTCACACAAATAACTATCTCTCTCTGCTCCTAATTTTCCATTTATTTTTTTTCATTCCAAATTAGAAAGTTGATGAAATATAATGACACCTAAAAGCGCTGTTTGATTTAAAGTTTGTGAAGATAGAAAGAAAAAGATAAAGTTTTTAACAATTAAAGGAAAGCTAAACCTTCTGGATGTTAAAGCTGCTTGAAAAGCTGAATCTCAACAAAAAAATGCGTCGAAGGTAGTACGACAATTAGGTATGATTGATTCTTTCATATTCCATACATACGATTAAAAGTCAAGAAAAGGAAACCCGTAAAAGTTTACCGAGTAATATCTTATTAAAATGCAAAAATTTATGGAAATGGAAGCTGCTCTTGTATTGTGAATTAAAAAAACCTGGAAGAGGGGTCTTGCCATAGATGGAAACGTTATAAAAGAATTAGCGAAGCAAATGTTTAAAAATATATTAGAATAACGGTTTGATCACGTAGCCTAAATCATTATCATCTTCACTTTTTTAAATTACAAATATCATTACTGGATCTACTGTACAGTACAACTATAGTGCATTTACTTTTCGTACTGTATACTGTGCGCACCGTATACTGGTTTATGTCTTTCTTTCCCATTGATCATTGATTTTGAGCATCGTAGCAGTATTTAATGTTGATTTTTTTTAAAAATATAATATTCGGTTTTTTTAATGTAAGAAACAGTAATGTATGGTTAACAAATGTTTTTTAACAGTTGAGGGGGTGTTTACAAGTGTCTAAAACAATTGGGTACATTTATAAAAGTTTTTACACATACCCTTTTCTACAACGCGAAATTTCGACTTACGCGAGGGGTCTTGGAACGCATCCCTCGAGTAAGTCGGGACTCGACTGTAGCTGAATTTATTTGTACAGATATAAAAGCACTTATTTTGCGAGCCGTGATTTTCGCGAAAATGAAGATACCGGTGAAGAGCTGAAAATTTAGCGAATTTTATATGCACGAAAAATAAATAAATAAATAAATAAAAAATCGGGAGTTTTTAATTTTCATAACGCAGGACTCGCGAAAATTAAAGAATCGCGAAAATAAGTGTACTTAATCATTTACTTCAAAAATAAAAGGGGCGTAAAAATGTTGAGATGAAAACAAATAAACAAAAGCAATATAAATAATGAATTACTAAATGAAAAAAAAAAATTACAGAATGAAAACATCCGAACTATAACGGATTTAAGCTATAGACTGCACCTTAGGTCTCTTAAGTCTTAAGAGATATGGGGCGCATTTTTTGTTTCGTTCTCAGAAACTCATGCTCATTGCTTTGCTCAAACCTCCCGAAATGTTCTATTTGTCGGAACGTCTTCATGAAAAATGCTCCGAGTAAAGGTTTCGTCAAGTTGACGAAGAGAGATTTGAGCATGAGGTTCTGACCAAACGAGGAAATAGTAAATGACGATTTTTTTTTTTTTAGTGATTAAAGACTAACTGAAAGTGAACAATTCATTTCTGAGAGTGTTAAAGCAACAGCTACAATAAAATATCTAATTCAAATTTAAAATAAAAGTTTTTTCTGTTTTCAAATGTCAAATGTGATATCGTTAAAAGTATTTTCAAAATAAAACATTTGGTAATTTTAAAAGATTATACATATTTTGTACATATATTTGGTACTTGAGCGTTTTCATTTTTCTAATAATTGCTTAGATTCATAATGCAAATGAATGAAATTAGAGCTTCATGTTTCAAAATCGCCAGAAAATTCTTTTTGACTAGTTTATGAGTTTGATTTTTTAAAAATTCATTGTCATCCATTTTACAAAGTGTAAACCATTGTATTAAAATATAAACCGATCGCTAGCTTCGAGATACTCCACGCACTGAGGAAAATGACTGGTCGGAGGAAGAGGACGAATCGGTAGTGGAATTAATTACAGGATCCAGTTAGACATCCAATTTTCTAAAAATCCTAGCTCCAAATCCAACTACTATTAACAGAGAAGGTTTCCTGAAAGATTTGGACAGCACATAGACTAATAATAAGAGTAGACTGAGCTATGGCAACCCTTTTGCTGCTCATAAACCAAAACATGTGACTGGTGGATATCCTAGCAACAGCGGGCGTTGATCGCAGCAGACGATCAACGCCCGCGAGAAACAAAATAAATAAAATTGATGGAACACGGAAGAATGATCTTTTATGGAGTGCGATTTGTAAATTTGTTATTCTAAGTTGTAAATATTTTGTTAAAATAGTGAGTTTTTCGTTTAGATCGTACTGTGCATTTTCTTTAGTCAATTTCAATAACTCTCTAAGCAATTAAAGATACAAGCGCCCAAAAAAAAAATCGGCAAACGGTAAGATTTTTACCTACAATTTCAATTTAAGATACCGATTAGTTCATTTTTGCGTTAACGCAAAACGTTTACGCCATTACGTTCACGCCAACGCTGACGTAGCAGTTCCAAATGAAATAAAAGTTACTGAAAACTGTGATCAAAAACTAATTACCAATGTCAAAATAATGCATAACTAAAAGAAAAACAGTTCAATCTCTGCACCTGGAAAAAAAAAATTATAATGCAAACACATTACGTCTTAAAATACATGTCGAGTGCCAAACTATAGATAATGTTGCCATCTCGCAACCATGCCGCCAAAGTTTTCGCCAAGCCTTCCACCAGTCACATGATGTATCCATGAGCCAATTTTTTCAGTAGCAAGTTTGGGAAAGCTCGGTCTACTCTTATTATTAGTCTATGGGACAGCATGTTTCTTAAAACTTTTTTGTTGACGCTTCAATCTTAAATTTATTTACAACTTAATTAACATTGAACGGGACCAGGTCAGTTATTTTTTGTGAAACGGCCTTTGAGTGGCAACACTAATTAGTATAGGAATGTTTGCCGTCAATGTACGCTTCAATGTCTCATTTGTTGTTTATAAAATTAAATGTCTTTTATACCTATAAGTTTTGTGTCTTTCCATTATTTTTTCTTTTATTATTATGTTCCAGTTCATAGTCACTTGCATTTTATAAAAACCTTATAGAAAGCACAGAGTCCTCCACATTCCAAATTAATGCTTCTCTAAGAGGTGCTGGATCAGAGGTTACTATCGGCTCTTAGTCTGGGTCGGAAAACAGAGCTGCCTTCAGGAGCCCATAAAACTGGTTAAACCACGTGTAGTGGTAAATACGGGGACCCTGGAGCGTAGTGCAAATGAAGTGTAGTGTACGTTCTCCAAATGCTTTTGGGCTTACAAATTTGACTGTTCATTTTTACCAGCTAAATTAACTATTAAGTCCGGGACTAATTCCCATTGTGAAAACTTCTGACAGAAAAATGTTTATCAGGAAAAATGTTTCTGAGAAGAAAGTTGGAAAGTTTGCGATATTAGAAGCCAACCATGCAGTATGGTGACATCAGCATGGGAATAAAAATCTATCTGCCAAAATAGAAGCTCTTTATGTATTTGGAGTTATAAAGATTCAATTGAATGTGAAAATGCAGTTCTGTGATTTTTAAACTAAAAGCTTGAAGAAATGAAAAATCTGGTTGATCATGAGGATATAGTAAAAACTCTTAAAAATTTTAGAAAATGTATTAACGATAAATTTTAGGGGGAAAAAAACTCTCATCGTGCTGCTATGTAAAAAATATATTACAGCAAGATAGGTGCGAAGAGCTTTTTTTAAAAATTTTTTTCAAAAAATCTAACCAGTAGTGGATTTACCATGCTGCAAGTGCAATTGCGATTCCCTTCGGAGCCCTTACGTCATTGGGGCAACCAGACACATTAAAAATATTTTGCGTAGCTCTGTTCATCTCTAAGGACACCCCAAAAATGCCTTGCGCTGGTCCCTCAAATTTGTAAATCCGCCGCTGCTCAAGGTTGGTTTTTTTTGCTTCCTCTTTTAAGTCGTTCTATGTTTTCTTTGACGCACCTCCAGTAAACATAGGTACAAGTGGTTTCAAACCGTTTTTTGAACCAAAATTTCAGACAAGTTGGTTTTCTTACCTAAAGTCTTAACTCCCGTCTCTGGGTTAACTCAAGAGTAGTAGAAATTCCACCTTGTTTACATTATACTTACATTGTGTTGTTTTAAAACCTTCCAGAAATTCTAATTCTGTCTAAGGACACATTCAACTGAAGGACATTTTTTTGCGTCCCCTTGCTAGTCCTTTTGTGTTTTGACACACCTTCATCAAGCATACAAGTGGTTTCAAACTGTTCTTTGAGCCAAAATGTCAAGACAAGTTCGTTCTCCTACCTTACTAGCCTTATCCCCTACAGTACTCCTAGTCTCTGTTCGGGTTTTACTCAATAGGTGATAAAATTCCTTCTGTTTCCATTTATCCACTACAATATAGACAAAAAGGATCAAGTCTAGTACTAGCGACTCTAATTTGCACCAACTTTTGAGAGGGTAAAAGATCTATTTCTGAGTCCAAAAGATTCCTCCCAACCTTCAATGTCACTCACCCATAGGTATGAGTAGAATGTGGCAGTGATATGCTCTTGCCAAGCACTGGCTCCGCACGGGTTGTCGCAGGTGAGAGGTGACTTAGAACTTCTAATTCTGCTTCATATTTTATTAGCCTACCTTGGATTCAGAAAGTGTTTTTGTGCCCCTGTGCCTGATTGATGGCGAGATACATCGACATTTATACGAACAGCAACGGTTGAGCTCTAGCTACATTTTTATAAGCCGATATAAATTTGATGTTTATTTAGATATCCATCTCCCTTACTAGTAGGAGCTCCGTCTTGAAGGTGCTGCTGTGCTCGAACTTTGCACAAAATTTTTGCAACAAATGAGCAGAAGAAAAGAGAAAAAGTCAAAGGGTGAAAATATCATTTTTCGAAAAAAATCCGCAAAAAAAAAAAAAACAAATATTAGTTTTAGATGCTTAAGTACTAGAAAATAAAATAATATCAATAAGTACAGAATTTGCAGGGAACTGCAGACGAACGTCTTGGAGTTAAGAAAAAAACCTTTTTTTAACGGAAAAGAAATTAACTCATGGATGAGAAACAGAGGCGGACTGATCCATCCATTTTTTTTTTTTTTTTCTTTGCGTCCTCAAACCTGTGCAACTTTTTTTTTCTTTCATTTTTTTTTCTGCATCCTTGATCCTGTGCGCTGTCTTTTTTTTATCCCTCGAACCTATGCACCTTCGTTTATGTTCTTTTTCCCGCTTTTTTTTTGCTCTTCCAAACCTGTCTTGACTTGTTTTTTGAAGTGATAACTTCTTATGGGAGTGTAAACCGAGGGTTTGTGACATAACGCGCGTAACGGTGCAACTCTCGTCTGGCATTCCTTTCATTCGCGCATACGACAGAAGGGCGCATGGTCGCTGAAATTTTGTTTCTTTACTCTTTGGGTCAGCTTTAAGCGTTAAGTGATAGTAGAAAAAGTAATGAAACTAACAAAAGATGGATGATCGTCGCAACATAACGCAATCTCCTAACGAAAGGTGAGTTTAATTATACAATATAATACCAATAACATTGTAAACAATATATATTCAAAACAGTATTTAATCTATAAATGTATTTTCAAAACAAATACATTTTTGCGATTAGTTATACTAAAAATATCTCGTTTCATCTAGGGTTTTGAACTGTGATAAGGTGAACACATTTTAAACGAACTTCATCCCCGCAGACTCCGTAACGCGGGGGTTGAGGACGGCCGAGAAAATAAAAATTTAATCTGTTCACACAGAGTAAAATCTAAAATGTTTCGTAACTTTGTTTTTCTGATAAACGAAATATTTAGAAACGACGCGTCATTTAATCTATTGTTTTTGCGCTAGCATCAAAACTTATGTTTAAAAGTAGTCTGAATGGCGATCAAAGAATGAAATTAATTTTCATTTAGAGCAATTTGAAATCGTTTTTTTTTCAAAATTTTTTAAAATGAAAATTTAACTAGCAAGGACTTTTCTCTCTCTCTTACGTATTCAAACGTTCAATATTTAGTTACAAATCATTATTTTAGAGCTATTCAAATGGAAGTCTGGCTTGAAAATGATGATACTAAAATTATTCCATCTTTTAAACGTATTGTGCAATTAAAGCGTCAAAATATAAGAGCAGGAGGCGTATAGCAGTTTATCAGAATAATCTTGATTGCCTAAATAGTTTCACTCCAAATATAGGATTACATGTTAATAATGCTACAAGCTTTAATACGGCTACGCAAAACGATATTGGTGAAATGTGTATAGTGGAATGTCTGAATGAAGCAAAACATCAAATTATTATTGCCAACATATATATATCTCCAAACCAAAGTATTTCAAGTATTATTCAATTTATTCATAAACAGCTTTTAAATAACACACAAGAAGGTTCTGCTTTGGTTAATGAAGATTATTATACAATTCCTTTTATTTTAACCGGTGATTTTAATGTTAATTTTGCTTCTGATCGAGCTAAAAATTTAGTATCGTTTCTACAATCCAAATTACAATTACAAATGATTAATAAGGCAGAAGAAGCCACTACAAGTCATGGAACTACTTGATGCAGTCTTTGCAAGATTTTTAGATAACATACAATGCGAAAATGTTGTTACTTATTATAGCTACCATAAGCCAATTGTTCTTTCATAGGATTAAATAATGGTAATAATTTAATCCTATGAAAGATCGAGGGAGAATCTCCCCCGAATCTTCTTCAAAGCTGAAGTCAGTTTTAGCCTTTGATGACACAGGAGGTCATGGTCTTTTCTAGAATATTTTCCGAAATTTTGAAAGTAACATTTTAGTCTATTTTTTAGAGGACGTTAAGGAAATGAGGAATGTTCAGAGGCTTATGCTACGGAAATTTGAAATGTTCAAGAAAAACGCTTTATAAGTTCAGACCCTAGGGAGGCTTTCATTGACATTTTGTTCTAAATCATGCTGCATTGGAGCATCCATCAGAGCAACTAGTACCATATTTTGCCCTAAAACAGAGACGAGGTTCTACTACCATTTGTCCTGATTATCCCAAATTTTTAAATTTTGGCACTTACATCCCTTTGCTTCTCACTGCCTTAGTTGTAGTCATACCAAAACCTTGCGTTTAGAAGGGGGTTTTTTTCTTTGCCTCCAGTAATCGATTTAAAGTGTGATTTCCTTTTTTACTTTTTTCTCCATATCAAAGGCGCAGAATGGCCGCCCCCAAAAGTATGCCGCCCGGGGCGGACAGCCCTCTCCGCCCTACCCTAGCTACGCCATTGGCTGCACTGCATATGTTTAGCACTGTATACTTAATTATTTTTTAAATAGTATAAACTGAATCTTTGATTTTGGTTCATTTTTTAACGATTCTGGAAATAAGATTGGATACGAGGTTTACTCATCCCAAGAATATCAATACTATTCATCTATATTTGTATTTTTATTTACTATTTGTGTGCGTTATTTGAACTCAGACACAAGGTATGCAAAAGTGCAGTGGATTCTCTCTATTCTGAACACTCATGGGACCGACCGAAAGTATTCAAATTATGAGCGTGTTCATTATATAGGGAGAAAGGAAATGCATGCATATGTGTTCTATTGCGTCAATGGACTATGTTCAGCACTTTGCCAAGTGAGCTATACCAGTTTTTGATATAGAGGTGCTGAATTTAAAACTGGCAGCAAGTGCAATGTCCAATTAAACTCAGTAAGACCTAAACTCTTGCATTCCTTTCTTTTTTTCTTTTTTAATTTAAAAAGTTTTAACGTAAACATTTAACTACAAAGTATTACGATACAATTATCGGTACAGTACCTGCAAGAAAAAGAGTAATTTTAATATGCTTTTGCATTGTGTATTCTTGTGCAAGGTAAGTGTTGTATCCAATTGTTTGAGCGAAAAGGTTTCCCGCCGCACATTGCTTGTAGGCAATCAGACTTTAAAAGTCTTGAAGACTACTTGATACAATGGTTCAATTCTTGAAATACATAGTTCAGTGGCAGAAAGTTCAGGTTCATATTTCTCAGCTGAATGATTTTATGTGGTGCAGCAATATCAGTAAAAATAATTTTTCTTCTGCTTCTCTTCATCTTACTAAATTGTGAAAGTAATTCAGGTTTTCCAATTTGGTTCACAGGAATTCCCGAGTACTGATTGCGAACATCTTCAGTGTATAGAGAAATAATTCTTGAAGGGGATTAAAAGTAGCGGTAATAATACTGGGGTGTTCATATTATAGAGTGTTTAGAGTACAGAGAGGTCAGACTATAATAAATCTATGGAGTTTCGCCGGGACCATCAAAATGTGTTCAGAATATCGGGGTGTTCACATTAGGGGGTGTTCAGATAGAGAGAGTCTACTGTATACCTTGTGTCTGAGTTGTTTTCAGTCATGGAATTATCTTATTTTATCTATGCACTCAATGTATGTATCTATATATTTATTTAGACATTTTTATGTCAATCAAAAACACGCCTGCTATTTATTCATTTATATCAACGGTCTGCCTGTCTTTCTATGCAGCGGAGTCTTTTCATCTTCATGATGAAAATTATTATTAAATAAGGAATCCGAAACTCTGCACTAAATCTACAAAAAAGTACATTGGAAATACAGTGTCCACGTATACATATATACATGCAGACAGAATGACAGACAAAAATGGTCAAAATGGGTGCTCAGCATACTTTATAGCGAGTAAATCCATCAAAATTTGCAAATTGAAAAAATTTAAGAATCCAATATTTTTATCTCTATTTTGGATATAGACGAAAGAAAAACTAAACATAAATGTTAATTATAATGTATGCTTTTAATTTTTCTTTTCTTACAAACAGATTCGTTGAAACTTCCGCACTAATGAGTTTGTACTGTTATTTTCTTGCACAAAAAGTGATAATTTCTTCAGAATATACATAATTAGATAATTCTCTAGGCAAACAAACATTTTCTAAAAACAAAATTTGCATACAATTAAGAGCTTTCTTTTCTTTAAATGGAGTTCTTTGTTGCACATAAGTGGTATAATCACCATTGTCCTTGAAACTTAAAACTGATTTCGAAGACACTCAAGACAGAGGAAATTAACTTAAAAAACTTCTTTATTTTCTTCGACTTGAAATTCTTGCAACAACTTGGAAACTTTTCACTAACAAAACTGTTCGGTTGGAACTGAAACTCCTTTTTGCGCAAGGTAATCCAGAGGTGTTGACCTGTGTCTTGTTTGTTACATAAGTGCTATCGACGCACGAGGCAGGTATTGACGGAATGAGCCTCAAAGAGTTGTTTAGTGCTGCAACATAACTTCTTGAGAATTAGTAAGTAAAGAGAAAAATACATAAAAATTTTAAGCAAGAGAGGAATTAAGTGAAGAAATGTTACTAAGTGTCTTGGGAGTCTTATTTGTTCATTTATATTCAAATTAATTTCCAATAATGATTAGTCAGATTTACTTATTGACATGATAATTGATAAGTAAAAAAAGTACAAATAACATACATAAAAATTTTCAGCAACTTAGTTACTAAGCGAAAATTAGGTGAGTAACAAAGTGAAAAATTGTTACTAAGTGTCATAAGCATTACTAACTGACTATGATAATATATAGGAGAAAAAAAATACAACATTCAAAAAATTTCCAGCGACTTAGTTACTAAGTGAGGATTTGGTGGGTCGTCAGTTAAATAAGCCGATGCAAAATAAATAAATAAATAAATAAAATAAAACCGACACAGCATTCAATCCAGGCTTTGAATTTTAAAAAATTGTTAAAAAAAAAGCTATTGCATATTTTTGAAAAATGTTTTTTTCTGAAGAAGGTGAAATGTCTTGTGTACTGCATACTAAATTTCTAATACATTTTGTAGCAGGGGCAGCAAATAGGGGGTGCGAGAGGGGGCGGTTGCACCCCCAAATTTTTCACTAAGAATAATATAGAATGGTAAAATTCAATTTAGATAACTTAGAAAATCATTTACCTGAATTTTCAGAACAGAAAAAACTGATGGAGGATAAGTGTTTGCCTTAACTAAAGAAGTAATCTCTTCATATGGGTTAAATATTTCAAAATTGAGTAATCTATGTTATGACGGTGCGTCTTGTATGAGATACCCGTACAGTGCTGTGCAATTTTTACGCGTAAATTCCATGTCATTTTACATAAATTTTTATGCTCATAATATAACTTAATGTTCATCTAGTAAGTGTTCATTGATGCCATGTACTAGAAACACATTTTAGCAACTCGGTGTATCAAATGCTTTCATGGAAACTTTTTGTAAAGATATGCTATTTTTGAAAAACATCTCACATCAAAAAATACTTTCACATCAACAAATGTATCTTGAGGCTCTTTACTTGACAATCTCTGAGTGACACAAGATGGTCTTCAAGAGTTATAAAAGCTCCTTGGAAGAATTACTGGAAAGCGACCTTTTCATTGATAAAAAATTTGATGTCATTTTAATATGTATGCCTTTGTCTGAATTTTTCGTTTACTTTATTTATACTGCGGAGCGTTTTTTTGATAAATGCTACACTCTATCATAAAAATTTTAATTCGCTAATCTTAATTCTTGGATTGACAATTGAAACTCTTAGTAATTTTCGCATTAATGCATACTTGAACCAGGTGTGGAACTTTGTGACAGAACTTTTCGTAACAGTTTTTAATGTATGCCAATGTGGAAGAGGTGACAAAACCCAGATGAAGTTTTAGTCAAAATATTAAATCAATATTTTGAATAAACTGATCAATTCAGTTTCTCAAGAAATTGAGACAGGATTTAATGAGATATATTTATTATTGGTCTTAACTTCAATATTATGTAGGTCGGTTATAGAAAGCGAAAAAGAAAATATTACACTTATAAGTAATAGCATGAGGGAAGAGGATTTGTTTTGTGAATTGTGACTATACTTTTTAATGACACAAAATAAATACTAGCCTATTTAAAACGTTTCTTGGTTATTTTAAAGAGAGGAATCTAAAGGAAATGTGCTGTTTTTGACATAACTTTCTTGCTTCCATTGTTTTCTGACTGTTTCAATCAGGTCTGTCATTTGAAAGATGACTTTCGTGATTAAATTGAAAAACCGACGTAAATAAAGCACAAATTTACACGAAAATACAGCATATAGCTATTTCAAGGCTACTATAATGGAGCCTCTTCATTGGTGTAAAAAACTACGCACACAACCAGAAAGTTGTAGGAGAACTGAACGTCAACCAATTTTGACTTTCGTGTCTCAGGAGGTTAGAGAATTGCCTTCGAAGCGCAATGAGGCAAAGCAAGAACTTCCTCTTTAGCTATACTGGCAATAAATTAAGTTATTGGATATTGATTAACTATAGTTACAAAATTTTCTGTTCTTCCCGACTCCAAAAATAGCAGATTAAAACTTACTAAAAAATAAAAACTAATACCGAGATATTTTGTGAGATAACTTATAACAGAATAAATTTAAAGCTTCGGTCGAAAAATTTTTAATTGGTTCTTTACAAACCTAATTATTCTTAACATTAAAATCATTTAATTATCAGTTCTTGTTAACCAATATGTATTTTATACCGTTCTGAGGAAATTCATGTTCAAGAAACTCGACCCCTCAAACGAAATGCTGAAATGCCGCCCCTGTTTTGTAGGATGGATTTTGAAAGAATTAAACCCAGGAAAAGCGAAAAATAAAGTTTTTTTTTTCGAAATTTCATTTTTTTTTAAAGCTATCATATATTTTTGAAAACTTTTTTTTTCTGAAGAGGGAGACATGTTTTGACTACTACATTCTAGATTTTCAGAAAGAAATATCTAATACTTTTTGGGAGATGGGTTTAGAAAAAAGTTGAACCCGGGAAAAAATGCAAAATAAAGGTTTTTACAAAAATTCATAAAAAAATTAAAAATTGGTCAATCTTCAGAATTTTTTCATTCGTCATATTTAAAATTGAATTCCCTATACTATGGTACAAAAAATATTTTCCTGAGACGATTGGTTAAGGGTATGTGACGAATTGAACACAAAAAAGGGCTAAAAATCACATAAAACATTTAATTAAGAAAAATCTAATTAGAAATTAAGAATTTGGGCTTCGAGGTGCAGACCCCCGAGGTGCGTTCGATTTTTGTGCCGAGTTACAGAGGGCTGTAGGTGCTATGGGGGCTTCTGGCCATCGAGTACAAACAAAGAAACACCGAACCTTTATATATGTAGAAGATATAGAAGAAAGTAAAAAGCAAGAAAATAATATTCATGCGCATCGGGAAGTGTTCTTATTTTAATTATTTTTATTACACCAGAAAATTGTTAAACATGCCGATAAATTCCTTAAATATTGTGTTTTTATGTGATATTACCAATTTCGCATCCAAACTTTTCTTCTTCTGGTTTATAACCCTGTAATTTTATCTCGCTCCTAGAGGAGATATTGATTTTCTCAAAAATAAAAATTCAGATTTAAAAAAAATCTCTAATTTCCTAGGTGTTTCGAACCAATTTCTACAAAAATGTCCAAAAAAAAAAAAAAAAAACATTCAAAGTTTGTCTTAACAGAAACCAAATTTTTCGAGAAATGATTGAGATTAGGGGTGCGACATTTATGTCGATGTTTTGGAAACATAGATGTTTTTGTTAAAATATCGATGTTTTTAACATCGATGTTTTACTTTGCATGTTTTTGGACTATCGATGAATTGGTTTCGATGATTTTCGATGTTGATGTTTTTGCATTTTAATCGAAAATTATCATAAAATTTGCTCCAATTTTCTCGCTAGGTAATTAAGTTTACTTATGAAGTTGCCAAAAAAGTATTTTCAATATATTCGTCGGGTACGTATTCTTTTGTATTGCTTAAATTAGTGTGGTATATTCAAAAATGTATGTTATGCATTGATAAAAAGATCGATGTTTTAAAACATCGATGTTTTTTGGTCGATGTATCAATACCAACGATGTTTTAATTTCTAACATCGATGTTTTGAAACATCGATGTTTTGCCATCGATGTCGCACTTCTAATTGTGACTATGCGTTTCGGATACATATTTTGATCAAAAACGTTCGGACAGCTATTTAATGTGAAAAAAAAAATAAAGTGACGCAGAAATTGCTCTTAGAAAAGTGATTATCGGAAACATGAAGGCGTCTGATTCTTCATGCTACATATAAAGATAATGCTTGCGATTTTCCACCAGAATAAAAAGGCTGCAGAAGTTGTGGTCGTCAAAGGTCAGCATTGCATCTTCTTAAATCTTTTGCTTAAGGCGTAGACCTAGATATCGGTTATGCTAATGATCATGTCGAGACAGGAAACCAAAATTACCCAAATCAAAATAGCATAATAGATCTTGATTGTTAATAAGGAGTTCTAACATTGCTCAATTAATAAAGAGGATTCTTTTATATCTTACTCAGATTGTTATATTAGAATCGGTAGTAGTATCAATTAGGACTGATGAAGTAGAGAAACTTTTGAATTTAATTAGCGATTTTTTTAAAAAATATCTGTTTGAAGATAATTTTTAATTGGATTTTTAAAATAGTTGAGGAATGTGGGGCAGAGTGAAATAGCAGGGCAAAGTGAAATGATGAAATATTTACTGTGCTTTTAGTGCCACCTACGTAACTGGTAATATTTTAACTATGTAGTTGTAGTAGCACATTTAGTCTATTCCAGTAAGGAAAATTACACCGTCGAAGATTAAATCATATGATAGCACAGGCAGTTTTCAAAAATTGATACTCATATGATAACATTTTGTTGAAAGTCAAAGATTATTTTGGTTATTATAAAATGAAAAAGTTCTTGTTATGAACATTTTAAATATTAATTGAAAACTTCTAATATTCGGGACAGTATTTGTTTAATTAATATTAAGCTTATTTGTATTTTAAATATTTTGTACAATTAGTCAAGTACATGCAGGGCAAAGTGGATGGGGCAATGTGTAATAGTTTATTTCGTTTACTCACTCAATCATTTACTAAATCACTTTCATATTCATTTATTAATTAATTCATTTACATTCCTACATTTCATTTAGTAATTCAATTAATAATTCATTCATTCACTTCTTATTTTCTAATTCATTCACTCTTTTACTCACTCATTAATTTTTTTTCATATATTAATGAATTTATTTATTTAAGTATGCTTTTATTGTTGCAGTATCTTTTCATTCATTCACTCAACCTTTTATTTATGGCTTCATTTTATCAAACATATTTGTCATAATCGAATAAAATATATGTCATTAGAAAACTATTTTATTTTTCACTTTGGTCCATGAAAAAAAAGTGAAAATTTTCCATTTTATTTTGGAGATGCAAATTTACTGCAATAAATAAATAAATAAATAAATATTGTTTTAATGGAAGTTTTGGCACAAAATATAATGTTCCTTCTTTATGCTCTGTAATTTACAAAAAAAAAAAAAAAAAAAAAAAAAAAAAACCGAGCTGATGTGTGCTTGACTTCCTTTTACTCCAATTTAATGTCATTTCCCCGTTACTGGATATTTTAATGTGATTCAATAGTTTACTCTCTAAATAATACCAACACTAGCCAAATTGAAATCAGATAAAAAAAAAAATTCTGGCCAAATTTGTCGCCAAGTTGGCGACCAAAAGACCGGCGATATATCGCCAAGTGTCCGCTAAATTATAACACCACTTAAGTTTACATCGAAATTAACAATGATTTCCCCCCCCAAAAAGGGGCAAAAGACCCCTTTAGAAACACGCGAATGCAAACAAAAGGGGAGATGCACAACTAGACCCCACTAGGAGTCTACGTACCAAATTTCCACTTTCTAAGACAAACCGTTCTTGACTTATGTGACATACATACGCACATGATGATAAATTGAATAATTTGAATATTATGAATAAATTGAACGAAAATCACAATCATACGAAATCATAACCTCCTTTTTTGAAGCCGGTTAAAAAAGGAAATATTTCTGTTAGTACTTTGGATCCATTTTCCATATTAAATCCTTCAACTTTTGATTCGTTTGGAAATCGTGAGATATTTTGTATTTTCAGTAGCCGTTTAGGCCCTCAACTGCACATTTTCCTTATAAATAAAGAAATGTTTTACAGCATCAAGATTGCATCTCTCTTTTACCAGTTTTCGTACCGAACGTAATGAAGTACAAAAATTGCATTTGTAAATAAAATTTCAAGATATTTATGGATTTGGATTTTTTGATTGAACTGTTTAATATTCGTGCACAAGTAGGTGTTTGCCCGAAACTTTTTGTTAGGAACGCATTCTTAGACGCTCTTTGGTGGTTAACAGGAGGAAAGCCGGTTTAGAGGTCCTTCTTAAAATTTTGGGAATTTAAGGTTACATTTTCGAAAATACAATTGTTTTCCATCTTTATTGGTGGCTTGAAAAGAAAGGTTGAGATTCAGAAAATTTTCGCAATCGGTTTTTGTTATTAGAGCTCCAAAAACGCGATTTTAGAAATCTTTAATGATGCTAAAAACGAGGGCGTTCGAGTGCTTTCCCCCGGAAAAATTTAGGAATTAAAGTCCTAAAAACGCAATTGTAGGTCACCTTTAATGACGTAGCAAAAGACATGGGGTTCAGAACTTTTTCCCCAGAATTGTTTCCATGTAGAAGTTCCAAAAACGCAGTTTTAGACTATCTTTGAATGATGTTGAAAGATGAGGAAAGAAGGACTTTGGAGCTCCTCTCTGGACATTTTTCGAAATTGAAGTCTTGAAAACGTTGTTGTAGGCAATTTTTTCATAACGTTGAGGAAAGAAACGAGTTTCAGAACTTTTAAAGGAAATAGTTCGAAATTGGAGTCTTGAAAATGCAACTGTTGGTCCTTTTTGGTAGCGTTAAGGAAAAGGGTGGAGTCAGGAGGTGTCCCTCAACTTTTCGATATTGACGTTTTTCAAAACGCAATCTTAGAGGATATTCATTGATGATAGGGGATGGGATCGGACTCGGGGGGTTTTTTCCCGGAATTTTTTCGGAATTCCTAAAACGCAATCGAAAATCCTCTTTAAAGACATTAGGCGATGGCATGCAAAAGCAAAACTCTCCCCCGGAAATATGTTGATATTATAGTTCCCAAAATATAGTTTGAGATTTTTTTATGATGATAGGAAAAGGTGAGGTTTTATAGTCTTCCCGCGTAAGTTTTTTTGAACTGGAGTTTTAAAAACGTAATTGTAGGATGACTTTGGTAACATTAGCTAAAAGGGTGGGATTCAAGTAATCATCCACGGTGATTTTTTCGAAATTGAAGCTCCAAAAATTTAAGAATTTTTGACGATCTTCGATGAAATTGGAGAGAGGGGAGGGGGTACAGGGACTCTCCCCAGGAAAATTTTTGAAATTAAAGTTGTAAAATACAGTTGTAATTGATTTTTTATGATGTGTTGGGGGGGGGGGGGAGCTGAGAGATTTGGTGGTCTTCTCCTGTGGAAAGTTTTCGAATTCTCAAGCCTTTTGGAAGGAGGGGGGGGGGGCGATCGCCCCAATCGTCCCCCTCCCCTGTGGATCCACCACTGGCTTCAAAGTAATAGTAGGATATCTTTCTGTTATTCCTAGGATTAGTTGTTTTACTATTGCCCTGAGGCAACGATGTGCACTTTTGTTTGATAATATTTTTCAGCATGCTTGTGACATTGTACAAACAAGAAAACAAAATTATCCAAATCCAAATGACAATAAATCTTAATTGACAGTGTGGAGCTTTGAAATGCTTATGAAAAGAGCAAGATTCTTCAATATCTCATGTTGCTTTGAACCGCTAGTAGTATCAGTTATCGCAAATGGAGAACATAAGTTTAGTTTATCTACAGACTTCAAGAAAAAAAAAAAAAAAACAAAAACCGAAAAAAAAAGTAAAAAATATTTATTCATTTTCTTTTAAAAACATATAAACTTAATAATATTTGAAACGGTTTTACAGGACATGAAACTAAAGAAATAGGGGAAAAAAATTATTTTGCTATGAAGATATTTTTTATGCAGTTGAGAAAAATTTAATATATATATATATTTTTAATTTTTGGAGGAAGAAGGAACATTTCTGGTAAAATTATCTTTAAACTCGTAAATGTAATTTTTAAAAGTATTATGGCAGTTTTAAATTTGTTACGTTATAAACATTTCTTTTTCAGTAGACGAATTTCAGTTCCATGTACGTTTCGGTTTTCAAGAATTCTAATTTGCCGTACGAACTTCAAATAAATTACATAGTATGTAGGCTTTCGGGGGTGGTAAATTGAGAAACATTTGAAAAGTCAAAACGATTTTCCATAAAGGCTAGTATTAATATTAATATTACTTAAATTCAAAGTGAAAAATCCCAAATTTTACAAAAAATCTCTTCAGAGTGCCCTACACATTGTTAAGGAATATTTTGCATGAATAATAATGCGATTAATTAGTCTTGCTTAAGAGACAGCTTTATTCACAGAAACTAGCGATTTTCATGTGTAGCATAATTTACAAAAATACTGACGAACGAAACAAAAATTAGTAAAATTCGCAGTTTTCTTCTTTTATTAAGAATTTCTTGCCTTCCGAAAGTGTGAAGTTCGAGGGGACACTCCGGAGTAAGTTCTCTCGCTTTTAGATTTTATTATAATCGAAATAATTGAAATGATTTTTATTGTCTTTTTTTCCAGTGGCAGATTTATAAGTTCGGGGGCCCGTCGGAATGCCTTTTTGGTTCCTCTTTGCCCTTTGTAGATCCCGGAACTATGTAAAACATTTTTCACATGCCTTTTTATAACTCCTACGGGGCCTCTATAGTCATGGGGCCCTCTTTGCCCACCACGGAACTCCGTAAAACATTTATCCTGTGCCTTTTTGTAACTCCTATGGTTATGGAGAATCTTCGCACTAGTGACAATGGTGATATGGTAAATCCGCCACAGCTTTTTTCTTTCGTAAAAATTGCAAGCATGATTGTTTCAAGACGTTCTCTTCGAAGGTTAATATTTAGAACCTCCCAGCATTTATTCCGAAACGGATGTACGTCAGTACGAAAGGAACTAACTATTTTGTTCCTTCCGACGGAGCAGAACATGAAAGAGAGAAAAAGTCGAGAGCTCCGTTTTTACTTCAAATTCTTCCCCACTACGTTGATCTTGCGTCACAAAAGACATTTAGTCGTGATGGGAGAAGAATCAATTCGAAGAAAGAAGCGAATTCTTCTAAATAGCTGTCAACCCGGAAGGATCTTTGCCGCAGCCGATTTTTACCATCGAAAACGTGTGTTTACTTTTGGAGGTCATGGAACCTATGGGCGTTCGTTCTACGCGCATTGATGGCCTCCGCATAATCGCCATGCCTAAATACTGTCAACAAAGCACGCTCGTTGGATTCATATCAGCTGCCTTGAAAGCGCAACGTTCTTGTTCTTCCAGCTTCTTCCCTTTACGTCATTCGACTGATATGAAAGGGGTATTATGTGACGACTGCCAACCGATTTACCTTGGCAGGTTCATGCGGGAGCGTGGGCCGGCAGGCGTCATTCGAAACATTCTTACATTCGATTTTTTAATTACTCGTGGAATAAAAGCGGGAAGACGTGATTTGGGTTAAGGTTGACAGCGTGATAAACACAAACAGGATGTATGCATGTGTTAATATGCTGCCTGTTTTGGAAGTAAACATGAGTTGTTATTAAATCACGATAAAACGTTTGTCTCTCAGGCGTGCTACAGGAACTCTGTGACATAAGATCTTGTAAGGACTTGTAGCTCATTAATGAATGAAAGCTGAATTAAAATTCACAAAGTATAATGTTAATCTGAATCGCATTATGTTTAATGGTTTGCTAGATTTTAGAATTCTTTCCATGATTATTAACGATCATTGCAGTAGGGCAGCGGTTCCCAACCGGTGGTTCGCGAACCCCTGGGGGTTCGTGTGAGGTATAAAGGGGGGCTCACAAAAATAAAATTGTAATGGCGGAACTTTAACATTTTTGTTTGAGATGAAAGTTCAAGCGTTTTTTGTTCTTCATTTGTTCATTTGTCTCTTGCACATTCGGTATTCTTTGGACGCAAATGTTAGCATAATTGCTGACATATTTTGTAAATTTCAAGAATTAAGTATGTCATTTCAACGAGCGGGTTTTTACCGTTTTCATTGAGCATATGAGAGAATTGAAGTCATTTTGAAAAAGTTCATTTTTTGAGCGAAATAAAAGCATACGAATGCTTTGGTTTTCTCTGTAGCTGTTTATCAGAAAACTCGATTAAATTTGATTTAAATATTTCATGGAGCATACGCAAACGTCTGAAACAAGTGAACGATGTGTGGTGTACCGAAAATGCGTAGAAGTGCTATTTCGCTACTGTTTGTTGCTGAAATTTTCACATTACCAAAATTACAATGTTCTTCGAACTGACGAAAAAGAGAAGGAATAGTTCGCAACTCAAAAAAATTTCCTATGTGAAAACTTGTGATAGTGTGAGGGTACGCAGAAAAAATTAATGAAATTAAACCTTGCAGCTTGAATTTTCTCCGTACGTAAAAAAGGAATTTATGAAATCTGCGCAGAAAAGTTCTCTTGTAATAGCTAAACATATTTCTTTTAGTAAAAATTACCTCTTATGCAGTCATTAGACTTCATTATAGGCGTTTTTAATGTTTCTCCAACAAAAACAAACAAAAAAAAAAAGACAAATAAGAATAATAACGTATTTTATTCTGTACGTTTGGTATAAAGACAAGAAAACTCCTCAGCGCTCAAACGATTAATGTACGCAAAATATCTCTATCAAACAAGTAGACTCCTAGTCCTTTCCAACAAGATATAAATTTAGAGACCTTATTGAACTTCTTGAATTTTACTGGTAGAAAAAAGATCATTTAGTTAATCTAAGACAGTTTTATAAAAGGTATATTTCAAGATCATTCTTTAATTGACTTCTGATTTAGTGTTACCAATAAACGTACTGTTGTATCATAAAAAGACATTTTGAATTTTATTAACTTTTCGGACAAACGTTTCTATCTGAAAAAGGATTTTCAACATATACAGAGTTAAATATAGAAGCAAATTAAATGCTGAATTCAATGCAAAAGTGAAACTGTCATATATATTTGAACCAAACGTTGGGCTTTTTTGTTCTGCAATCATCCCATTAAGTTTTTCTCAAAGTTGACTGAAGCCCATTAAAAAATAATCACTGGGTTTGTTTTTAAATGAATTAATTTTGCATTCATTTTCTAGCTATCATTTTAGTTTGTAGCAATGTTTGTCCATTTTTGCAGTTTGTTTTCATAATTGTTATGAACAAAAGAGCAGCATCAAACTAAAAGTTGCTCCCAAACATTATTGCGAGGGAATTTTTTTTTCTGCTTGTTACTTATTACTTATTGCACAAGGGGTTCGCCGCTGCAGTAGGGTAAAAAAGAATTCTCTTACCCCAGAGCAATGATCTGCAGTCTTCTGCTCAACCAAGAATTCTCAATTTTTTTCCACCAATGAACTCCTTTTCGTACATCATTAACTTTGCGGATCCCGAACAAAAACACTAAGTTTTACTGAAATAAGTATAGATTAGTTAAAATCCAACTAATATAACACACTGCTACACTGTTAAGTTTAATTAAGAAAGTTCAAACGAGGAATTTTATTTATGATGTTCATGTTATTGCTAACTTTTCAATACAATTCTCGGGCACGGCGGTTACAGTGACCTCACAAAAAAAATTCCTTAATCGTCAAATTTTATCTGACGACTCGGAAAATTTGGGGACATGATTGTAATATTGCGATTTTAAAATGCCTGAATGTCCCTTTTCATTTGAGATGCATATTTATGTGTGCATTACCCATATTTTATCGTTTGGAATTCAATTCAGCAAATTGTGAATTCCCGCCATCCCAAAATTTTTAATTTGGGGCGCTCTTGTTCTCAGGCAATGAATAGGTAGAACGCTGTGCTTATTTTTGTTTACATAGTTCATAAATACTTGAAACCAACTTGGTCAAATACAGCCGTAATTCATCATAAGAGTTTTTTTTTCCAGGGAGGGGGAAGACAAGAATCTCTAACTATCAGTCATGCATACTAAATATTTTCCTTTAAAGTTTTATCCTCAAAATAAAAAGTAATTAAGTTAAGATTGATTTAATTCAATTGTTGTTTTCTTTCAACAATCAATGACGTTCCTCAATAACCTTCGTACTATTGAGTGATACTTTCAGCTGGGGAAAAGTTTAAGAATCCTTTCGGTGGGCAATGACCCTCTTCGCCTCTATACTTTAACCAGGTAAAAAAGATGATTGCTTATTCTTTTTGATTAAAACTCGTACATAGCTTCTTGTATTTCATCAATTCGACATATTTTAAAAGCTTAGCAGATAACATTTCATCAATAGTTTTTTTCTTAATCTTGTTCAATGCAAGAATTCTGTTTGTTTTAAATAGACGCTATAATTTTATATCATCGCAATCCAGATAGGTCATCTGCGAAGCCCGATGAATATCAGTTGCGTAACCAAGGGCGCCCAAAAAAGAGAGCAAGTGGGGACTCAAGTCCCCCCCCCGACTTAGAAATGAGAACTTCCTTGTTTTTAGTGCTTTTCTCCTTTGCAAAAATGTAAAAATAATTCTTTTAAAGCCATTAATGAATAAGTTATTAAAAATATCACACTTTAATATCTCTAATCTGTACAGAAATCGGTTTTTCTATGAGGGAAATATCCTACTAAACCATGGGAAAATTTCTGAGCCCCCCTCTCCTTAAAATTTTGCATATAGGTGCCCATGTGCGTAACAAAAAGGAACATTTTTGCAATTATACCATAAAAAGAAAAAAATCCAAAGTAAAATCCGAGCAATCTAAATCAAAATCCAAGATGTTCGTAGCTTTAAAAAAGTACCAAAAATTAAGGTAAGGTCATGATTGGGAA
Source organism: Uloborus diversus (assembly GCF_026930045.1). Classification (NCBI taxonomy): domain Eukaryota; kingdom Metazoa; phylum Arthropoda; class Arachnida; order Araneae; family Uloboridae; genus Uloborus; species Uloborus diversus. The sequence continues at coordinate 158,377,319 of NC_072731.1, read as the reverse complement.
ATTTTTCTTGTCGGCTGGAGCGAATATAGAACCAGATTTTTAGTCGCCACTTCATTTTTCTAGTCGCCACCTGTATCTTAAATCTAGATTAACGTAAGTCACATCATCCCCACTTTTTGGAAAAACGTAAAAACTTTTGTCTGGTTCGTACAAAGGTTGGGACTCGCGTTCTTACAACACAGGTAAACAATCATAAAGGAGTTTTCTTAAAGAATTACCTTGTTATACCTCAATGCGGAACAAGATTCAACATACAATGCAGTAACAGCCTGAAAATCGCAATTTTTAACTTACGTTAATCCTGAGGTACAGAAATTAGCTCTTAAATTGCTACCGAAACTGAAAAACTATCAGTTAAATAAAGGTAAGTACAATTAATCAGTAGAATTAATGTTAATTGTATGATTAAGATTCAGTTATGCGAGAAAGGAATTATTTTATTTTCAAGAGAAATGTTTTCTAACAACTTAAAATTGTTGATAGCACAGATGGGGTTGGGGAGAGTGGCCACCGGATGGCAAATAATGCTAATAATTTTAGTCTCCACTTTTTTTCATTTAATCGCCACGTAACGAGCGGCGATCGCCACGTCTTGATCTTAGATCGATGGACGGCAGAATCAAAGTGGATCAATTAACGAAATGATTAAATGTTTTAGTTTATTTTTCAAAATGCCTTCAAGTTAGAACGCTCGGAAAAACAAAGTGTTCATTATCACAGAACTTAATGTGACATACTTTAAAAAATAAAAATGTTAGCATTGTAAGCTTTTAACTTGCTTGAAGAAGTTAAATTTTCAATTATTTACTGTTTAGGAACTGCTTACTGACTTTTGATGACTTGCGCTGCACACAATTGAACCCTAATATATTGGCTCCCTGCTCCCTAAAATATCAAAATATCATGTTCTATATGAACGGTTTTTTCTGCGGTTTATGACATCACTATATCGTCTCCTCAAGGCAACAGTAGGATATCTTAGTGTTATTCCTGGGATTAGATGTCTCAATGTTGCTCTGAGGTGACGATATATACTATATGTGAAAAAAACCATGAAAGGGAAAAACATAATTATTGCAACTTCAGCTCTCAAAAGATTGAGCTGGTGTGATTTGTATTTCGATACTAGAGGCCTATCTCTATTGTCACCAACTCTGTATGTAGTGATCTCGCCTCACTCGTTCTCTACATGTTAACCAGAGCCTGATTACTGAATATACCAACTAGGACATGGCCTAGGATCCCCGTTGTTTAGGGGCCTTCAAATGGCTAAAATTCTTTTAACTAATGGCTAAAATTTTTACTAATTTCGACCACACGGGTACTCCGAAAAAGAGTTTGTTTGGGTCCCCTGTTATATTTGGGCCCGGATACGAGCTACATCATTACAGTCTAACAAATTATGGATTCAACAGCATGCTCATAATAACAATGTAATCTGGACACTTTCTTTTGCTTTGCGGATCTTGTCAGAAGGAAATTTTAAGTTTTAACTTGGCGTTTGTACCAAAATCTCTCGAGTAAAATGTAAAGTCCCTACCATTGGGCGTCTACTTTCATTTCATGTGATCTTGTTGAACAAGTTCAAAAACATTATGCAACAAATTTGCATGATAGTGCTACTCCACAGTTTCATTTTAATCTATTGCAACAAAAAGCATTTGATGCGTTTCAGCCTTTGCTTGAAATTTTAAACATCGGTTATGAAATTGCACCCGACGTTTCTACGCCACAACATTACAACGATTTCATAGGCTGCTACACCCTCATTAGACTTTTTTAATAATGTAAACAGGGCTTAATCATCGATGCGTTATAGAAAATATTACACATTGAAGATATACTTATAAAAGCTCGATGGGATAAATTTCCGTAAGAGTTCACAAGAACCGAGCTTCTACACTTTTCCATTATATGCAAGTTTAAATATTTTAGACAAAATTCAGCTTATTAACGTGCAACAATAAGATCTGAGGGCTATAAGACGTCTTGCACTCCTTTTCATACAAATTAAATCCTGATAGTAAGATAACAATAAGTATCCTACTGCATCAAAATGAATTGTTCATCAATGAAGAATTTTAGTTTCTGCTGCTTATGACGCTTGAAAATATTTCTTAATGAAGGATTAATTCTTGATACGGAGCCATGGAACACAATCAAAAGTGGCTATCACGAAGTTGAAAGTCTCAAAAGACAAATTCCTCAGCGAGGTCGATAACCTAAATGATTTAAGAAAAATCACATCATATGACGAAATACGAAACAGGAATAAGTTTATTTAAAATGACCTATTTTCTATTGTGATAAAGTCAGGCTGAATCTTTGCTTTGTCAGTTTTTGAGTAACTGTTCTTCAGAAGTCCAGGATGCTAGGAATCAATCTTATTTTGCGTCGCTGTCAACAGTGCGTCGAATACATTTTAGTGTAAATCATAATCTATATTTGAAATGGGAAAAAAAAACAGGGCTGCGGAGTCGGAAGGAAAATGGCTGATTCCGACTTCGACTCTCTGATTTTGAAACGTCCGACTCCAACTCCAACCCCTACTCCGACTTTATTCTTTTTTTTTTTTTTTTTTCAATTTTCCCCCTTCATTTGAAGGGGAAAAAACCCCTAAACAGTGATTGAAATAATAGTTCCTTTTTATGAAAATTTCGCGTCGTGTTTTATTGCAAAACTAAAATGCGTACAACGTTGAAAATTCATTTTGAAAAACAAATTTTCCAATAAATGATTTAAAAAAAATGATAAGGGTTAATTTGCTCTCCTTTTAATGTTTAACAAAATAATTTTGATAAAATCGTGAGAATTCAATTTTTGAAAGCTGTAACTTTAGAGAAAGAAGCTTTCTTGCAAAGCCCCCGGGTCACACCCATCTGGGAGGTGACCTCTCAAGTTAATTTAAGAGTTTATAAAAAATATAAATACTTTAATTCTGAAATTTCCCCTCAATATATCTTTAATTCTTCTGTAAAATTTCAATAAAAGTAGGGAACTATGTTTCTGGGAGAGGGTTGGTACATATGCGTCTGAAGCAAATTTTACACAAAATGCGGAAGTACACACCTATGTATGAACAGCATTGAAACAATATCTATATTTCCTCTTCTCTCGATTTTGAACTTAAATTTTATTGGCTGATTTAGAATTAACCTTAATGTAAAGACGTTAAAGATAAATTTCTATTGAGCGCTGCAATCAAGAATTCATATAAATATTTTAATTTATACCTCTTAATGAGTTCCAAGCTTATAGAATCAGTCTTTAGATTCCAAAAATATTTTTTATATTTTATAAGGGCACTGTCCGCCAAAACTTATTTGAATTTGCCACTCAGAAGTTTCCACCTATACTAGGGGCCCGACTTGCCCCTGAGATACATTTTTTTAAATTTTATTACTGAGTAAAAAAATATATAACTATTATTATTTGAAAGTGATTACTTCAGATTCAAAAACAGCTTCTACTTTCAAAATATTAGGGAACAAAGCTTTTGCTAACAGTTGCTACTACTTAAATAAAGTTATGAAAACAAGCAAACTAGTGGGTCGGCGAAAGTAGCTATTACAAAAAGTAAATATTCTACAAATGAAGAATCTAGCTAGTTGCTAGTGGGAGTTATTTTCTTATTAGTAGCTCTTCTTTACTAATAATAAAGCTGAAAGCCTCTCTGTCTGGATGTCCGGAGGATGTCTGGATCTCTGTGACGCGCATTCATGAAATTTGGCACAAAGTTAGTTTGTAACATGAGGGTGTGCACCTCGAAGCGATTTTTCGAAAATTCGATGTGGTTCTTTTTCTATTCCAATTTTAAGAACAAAACTATCATATGATGGACGAGTAAATTACGAAATTATCATAACGTGGAACCGTAACATGGGCCACAGACAATTGGCGAGATACGAAATTATTATAACGTGGAACCGAAACATGGATACAAGCCAACTAGCGAAAAAATTCACCATACATTATTTGTAAATATACAGGCGAACCAAAAGACCTTTTCATTTTTTTATTGCGGGCAAAGCCACTAGTACCACTAGTTATACATAAATCCAACCAATTTGTAGTCAGTTTTTTTGAGCAATCACGATTGCTTATTGCTTTTATTTGACTGTCTTTGGCGTTGTGGTTCCTTTTCAGCTTGGACCAGGCCTGCAGCACCACCGTCCACCGGCGGCGGCGCGGCTGGTCCTGAGCACTGTCCCCCGAAATCCACTTTTGCTGGGCGGTGGCGTCCATGTCCCACACACACGAACGCCTACACACACACACACGAACGCCTACACACACACACGAACGCCTACACACACACACACACGAACAGCTACACGCACACGCACGTACACAACACTCACTCACACACATGCATACATACATTTACGCACCCACGCACCCACACACATGCGCCTACACAAACACACACGCTCGTGATTGCGAAAAACATAATTTGAATTCAAGATGCCAAAAAAAAATTCAAATTAATTTTTTGTTTTTTTTTCAAAATGCAAGGAGAGTGATTGACAATTAAAGAAAAAAAGAAGCCCGGAGTCGGCCTGTTTTCCAATGACTCCGACTCCTACTCCACAGTCCTGGAAAAAAAACCTATGGAAAAAAAACCTATGTTTAAAATTAGGATAGAACTGCAAATAGCCAAAATGTAACCCAAGAATTTCTAAAAAATGCAGGAATTTTCAAATTCCTAAGTACTAACACTGGGCTATAAGTAGTGGGAAAATGGGGGTTCTGGGCCAGGAGGGGGCTCTAGGGCTCATAGCCCCCTCTCACTCCGCCTCCTCCGACCTCCACTTCCTCCGACCTTGGGGTTGCGCCGCCTCCCCCTCCCCCCGACGCCGTCCCTCCCCACAACCGGGGCCGCCGCGAGAACCCGTAAAAGGTGATGAGGTTTTTTCGCGCGCTTTTTTTTTTTTTTTTCGCGCATTTTTGGACTTAGAATATTTTGAACTTGTTGTCATGACAACCAGAGTTTTTAGTTTTCGGTTGGCAACACCTGTTGCTATGCTTTAACTTATGCGGTGTTTAACGTTCATGGCGCCATCTATTGAGAGGTTTATTTTTATTTTTTTTATTTCTACGAATTTAATTATTTTTATTTTTACAGAGTGTTGAAGTTGGGAATCGAACACCCAAACTTTGAGTTAGCAAAAACGTATGCTAACCACTATGCTATATTTTTCATTACTCTTTCAGTCTTAATGTGAATCTGTACCATGACAACGAATATTACAATTAAATTAATTTTAAAACCATCAGTTAATTTACTCTTTAGTACTAATCATGGCATATCATTAACTGAATTTCAGCTCATAATTGAAACTATAATCATTATTATTATTTTTCATAATAACAAAGTTTTCACCTAAGTAAAGATTTATTTAAATACAACCCATTCGAGATTTTAGATTTATTTCAATGCTTTGTGGACTTGAAATATATTTTAAACTTTGATTTTCTTTTTCATGCATTTCAAACTTTATCCTTTTTATTTTTTCTAACTTGTTAAATTTTCTTAACTAATTTCTTTTTTCTTTGTCAAATTTACAAATATTTTTTCTAACTTGTAAAAATTTCGAAGAAATAATTTTCTTAACTAATTTTTTTTTTGACTTTCATACAACAAAATATTTTTTCTTACTTGTTAAATTTTCAAAGAAATAATTAACTTAAATATTCTTTCACGCATTTTGAACTTTAACGTTTTTTCCTGTCATTTAGCACTTTGATTTTTTTTTCACTATTTTAGCGTTTTTCAATTATTTTCAGTCTTTAACTATTTTCTTAACTTTTTAGTCTTTAACTAATTTCATGCATTTCAGACTTAGATTATTTTTTCGTGATTTCGATTTTTTTTTAGTATATTTTAGAGTTTGATTATTTTCTCGCTTGTTTTTACTTTATCGTTTTTTTCTGATATTTTTAAACTTAGAAATTTTTCGCAATTAGTGACTGGAATTGAAACCTCAAATTTTTCGAAACATTATCAGGTCTACAATTTTCATCCAACTAATTTAATTTAAAAACTTGCAATCAATTTACTCTTAGTAGTAATTAACACATATCATTAACAAATTTTTACGGATTTTAAGAAATCAACTTAATTAATTTTTTCCAGTAAGCAAATTTCGCACTCAAGTTACATTTCATCACTGCATATACGTTTCAAGAGTTTCATTGAATTTATCACATACCATTTAATTAACTCTAATAATTACTTTTTCATTAATACTTAACTTAATCATTTTATCATACATTAATTCCAGTTACAAAATTATGCTTAAAAGTTATTTATTTTTCTTAGCACAAGAGATTTTAACATGTTCCTACTAAAATGCTTTTCACTCTAGTTTGAGTTTACTAAAATAGCAACTCATTTACGATTTAGATTCATTTAATCGTCTTTGATTCTTTTTCATTATTATTATTTTACATTATCACATACGTTATTATTTTTATACATTTATCCATTTAATTTTCCAAAATCTACAATCAATTTACTCTTCGTATTAATTAACACTTATCACTATCAAATATTTTCATGAATTTTAAAAATTATCTTCTTAAATAATTTTTTACTGTAACCAAATTTCCCACTCAAGTTATATTTTATCACTACATATGCTTTTCATGAGTTTCATTTAATTTATCGCATTTCATTTAATTAACTCTAATAATTATTTTTTATCATCGATATTTAAGTTAATCATATTTTCCTTTATTTTTTTTTTCATGCAAACACTCTTGATGGAATAAAACAAAATTTTCAACTTTCATGAATTAAATCCCCTCTGACTATTTTATTTTACTTTACCATACTTTACTATTTTACTTACTGCGTTTTACTATTTATCATTCATTACAGCTTTTCCAAAATATTACTTTACAACCAACTAATTTCATTAACAGAATTTTCATTACAATTTATAAATTTCACTTTTATTTAATTATTTTTACCTACGCTAAAATAAAACACATCACATAAAAAAGTTAAACATCAATGAAGAACCCGAGAAATGTTAAAATTATAAGTCGAGTATCAAAACTTCATGTCAGCAAATTTTAAAAATAGACTTACCGAAAAATAACTTCTACTGAAATTCATTTCAAAACTTGGAATCAATTTACTCTTAGCATTAATAAACACTTATCATTAAGAAATTTTCATGGATTTTAAAAATCAACTTATTTAATTTTTTCCAGTAAGCAAATTTCGCACTCAAGTTACATTTTATCACTACATATGCTTTTCAAGAGTTTTATTGAATTTATCACATTTTATTTAATTATTTTTTGATTAGTATTAAACTTAGTCATTTTATCGCTTAGTATTTAAATTAATCATTTTCTTGCTTGTTTTTACTTTATCGGTTTTTTTCCCGTTATTTTTAAACTTAGAAATTTTTCACAATTAGTAACAGGAATCGAACCCACAAATTTTTCGAAACATTATCAGGTCTACAATTTTCATCCAACTAATTTATTTTAAAAACTTGCAATCAATTTACTCTTAGTAGTAATTAACACTTATCATTAATAAATTTTCACGATTTTAAAAAAATCAACTTATTTAATTTTTTTCCAGTAAGCAAATTTCGCACTCAAGTTACATTTCATCACTTTATATGCTTTTCAAGAGTTTCATTTAATTTATCACATTTTATTTAATCAACTCTATTAATTATTTTTTGATTAGTATTTAACTTAGTCATTTTATCGCATAGTGTTTTACTTTATTATTATTATTTTTTTTTCATACAAGCACTCTTGTTAGAATAAAACAAAATTTTCAACCTTCATGAATTAGAATCACTTTGGCTATTTCATTTTCCCAATAATATTTTACTTTAACAACTAATTTCTTTAACAAAATCAATATCATTTATTTTAGTCTTTATCCTTTTCGAACGATACATTCAAATGGACAGCTATACGTTAAATTAAGAAACTTAATCTAAATTTTGACAAATTAAGTTATAGCTAAATACTGACTAAAATTAAGTACAAAAGACTAACCTTTTTGGGGTGAAATCCCTCAAGTACCAGCTATCGCGAAGTTATTTAAAAACAGTGAATGAAATTGTAATAAGTGGATTGTTAATTATAACTCAATCTCACAAAATTACAATTACACGCATGTTTTATTTGAAATCGCTGCATACGGCTGGCTGCCCATCGTCGATTTGCGGAACGCATGCCGTGATATCGCAAATCAACTCGGCTGTTGAAAAAAAACTACCGTAATCCTACAGCACTTCGGATCGTCCACACACACACCGAGGCGAATTGAGAAAATGACTTTATCAATATTGCTATCTACCCCTTTACCGATAACAGATAACAAACCCCACGTGCTAGTATTATTCACCACCTGGCCTACGTCTTTCAAGTGATGTCACTGTTTCTGACCAATTAAAATTAGTTCACGTTTCTCAAATATCAAGCACATAGATCGACAATAGCCTGATGTCAGGTTTTCCAAACAAAATTTTAGATTTTAATTCGCAGTTTCGAATTAATTTCTTTTTCATTTCAAACTTTTTAAAAAAATTTCCAGCTTGTAAGAATATTTCTTTCAAAAACAGATTTTTGATTCAAAACAGTATTTTTTCAAACTTGTAATATTTTTCTACTTAGAAAATGAAATCAAAAATTTTTGTTTTCTTTAATCATATAAAATGTTTTTAAGAAATAATTTCTCAAACTTGTAATATTTTTCCACTAATTAAAAAAAATCAATTTTTTTTTCAATCATATAAAAATAAATTTTTAATCTTACAACAGTAAATTTTTCCGCAAAAATATTTTTTTCAAATCAAAATAATAATAATAATAATATTTTTGTAACATATTTTTTTTTTTTTCTTTCAATCTTTTTTTTTTCAAAAATTTTCAAACTTACAAAATAAAATTTTTTCAACTGAATCTTCAAACGAAATGATTTAATTAAATTTAAAACTCAATATCACTTTACTCTTAGTATTAATAACCAATAGCACTTAACCATTTACTCTTTGCACTCTAAGTATTAATTAACACACACGCATTACAAATAATAATAATAATGTTTAAGATACTTACAAATCATTCACTCAAGCTTTCAAATATCCATCTAGCATGTTATTGTTCATTCGTGTGAGGGAACTTGTAATAAAACTTTACTTATCAACCGAAATTATAAGCGAAAATATCGCATTTTTCAGCACTTAATATAATCCTACAATTAACAAATTGGTTTTAACTTTGAATTTAAGAAAAATAAAAACTATTACACACTTAGTAACATATCTATCGATGTATATTATTTCATGTCAAATCACAAATAGGTGAGGATCTTTTATCGATCATGTGACCAACTAAGTTAAGAAAGAGCGTTCTTATCTCATATGAGAATTTATAAGTCTTTAATATTTCTCTTTAATGTAAGTGTATTGATACGTACGAGTTTGTGTATGTGAATATAACTGTGTATTGTTTTCAAACCATTGTCATGTTTAAGCTTTACGGTTCTAATTTTGACTTTCCACTTAGCATTATTTGAAGTCCTTCGCATGTATTAAACTATAGAAATATCACAAAAATTATATTTTCATTCAGTCTTAATTACAAAACCATACAATAAGATGAAGACAACACCGATAGTATAAAGATTACTTACAAGAAAGTGCATATAAAAAATATATGTAAGAGTGATTTCAAAGTATAATCCATCAACTATATTCAACAACTCAATAAAAACACAAGTCTCTTTTAAAATGATAAACACAATTTATTCACACACACAGTAAAAGACAATTAAATAAACTTACATCTTTAAGTAAAACTCTTCAAAACTTTCAAGCATATTTTTAACATCGATTGCATCAAATAAATCAGACACATGACATTTTAAACATGGACTATCAACATTCAAAGTAACGAAGTCACGAGTCAAGTTTTCCCAATTAACATTAAAAAGAGCCTGTTCGAAAAAAGTGTCGAACTTTCGACCCCTTGTTAATGATTCACATTCATGCACTCTCATGTAAAAAATGAATCCATTTTTACAACCCACACATTCTTTTTAGAAAGGTACTTTATGTTGCATATGAGCTCATCAAATAGTCACTTACGTAGAGAATCAGCCAGTTTACCAACTTCTTGTGATGTATATGTGCTGATTTTATCACATCGACAATCACAGGGATATTTTTTCTCAATTTCCGAAAGGATGTACTCTTTTAGAGTATAAGTCATAAGTTTGTCTTTGACACTACGTGAGATACAAGGGGACGCGTAACACAATTTGTCAATCTGGCTTTCCAAAAGTAGAACTCTATCAGGCATCAACTGGAACACTTCTCGTTTCAGTTTGAACAATCTTTGCACACTAACACAGATGTTACCATTCGCACTCGACTCTCCTTTTTTTATAACAAAAGCGAAATCACGGTCTCCGATTAATTTTTGATTTATATTTTTACGTAGGCTTGAAATAAGTGATCTCCACACATCTGGTTCTAAGGAAATACCATCCATAGTTGGTCGAAAAATACCATCTTTCCCACACGTATATCTTCTAATATGCACGCGTGTACGTTTCCGAAAAGTATTCACCAAAAGTGAAAATACAATCACCCAAGTGTATCATATCATCAGGCTGTGGAGAAGCCTCAATGTTCATTTTCATGTTCGTTGCATCCCATCTGTTCATCTTCAGGCTTCAAAGTTTCAGAATGATTTTCACCAGCGTTAGTCATTCTTAACTCTCATAGGATTAGGAGTCACAATACTAAAACAACTTCCTGTGAACTTAAAAAATAAATCAAACTAGGTTTTAACACTAGCTGGTGAAGAAAAATCCTAAGTACATAGAATAAAATTTCACGATCTCTTTCAAAGCTCAGAATCACCCTGAAAATGATTCTCCAAACATCCACTATAAACCAATGAATATTCACTTTAACCAATGAGAAGTGTACATAAGTCTCTTGCTACTGACGTCATAGAATATCACACGAACTTTTGGGCAGAGTTGAGTTGTTTTCCTCAGTATTCAGATTTTTAGAACTGCCAACACTTTGACTTCCAACTTCACCCTGACCTACTACGAGTAATTTTAAGATGGTAGCAGGTTTTCACATCACATCGAATGCCGATGACGTTTTCGCATCTCATGCAAATTGACATGATCAATTACACGTGATTGACCATGTCATGCGAACGTCAAAATGTATCAAAAGAACATAAAATTACTTTCAAAAAGGTGTTTTTCTTTGTATATTGTAACTGTATGATGAGCGGAGATATTTAATTCAAAGTTCGCGAGTTTTCAACCAGAATCCGAACGAAAAAGAAAAGGATTTGTAGGTCTTTTGAAGTGTCTTAAAAATACAACAATTGAGGGGGGGGGGACTGTCAGTTTTGCTAAAATTCACGAGCTTTGGTATGAAATATCTTCCCACCTCTCGTACAGCTACAATAAAAATAAAAACACCGTTTTAAAGGTAATTTTATTCCCTTTTATTTGTCGATAGGTGATTTTACGATATAGATAGTCGATAAGTCATAGGTGAGGCAAGTAAATAGTTTTTGAGGTACCCCAACTAAACTCAAAAAACGCACCTAAAATCGAAGATGGCGGCGTGAGTTCCCCCTACTTGCGACCATGATAAGCAACCTGGCAGAAACAGATTCTTCTGCCAGTCATAATTATAATAAACATTTGTATTTTGTGTAAAAAACAGATAAGGGCATTAATTTGCAGTGAGATCTCGTACCAGTAAAAGTGAATCTGTGTGCATATTTTCGCCGTATGAACCTCTGTTGCTAAGCAAGATCTTATGACAGATTCTAAAAGGTTATTGTTCGAATTTAATCCTTGTTGCCCCCTTGGGGCCTTCTAGAAATATCTATCGTTATCTTGCGTTACACACATGACCCTCAACGAACCGAAGTGAACTCGCACTTTCACTTAGGAGGCCCCAATGGGGGTGGTCGGTTAATAGTACCTAAGGCTAAGGCTGCACGCAATCTTCAAAATGAGAGAGGGTGGAGTTCGACATTGAAAAGCTGCTTTTTTTTAACTTTACAGATCATACAAAGGAAAACGAAAAGTACTATGACTACTCTGTAAGTGCGTAGGAGCACTATGACTATGACTACTTTGTAAGGGTGTAGGTGCGCGTGTCTAGGTGAGCGGGGGGGGGGAAGCTGAGGGATTAAAATTTTGAAATTCAGTTTCACACTTGATTTTTTTGTGCAAGTGGATTATTTTTTTAGACTGACTGATTACTTTATCTCACTTCCGATCGAACAATTACACAAAGACATTAGATTTTAGAGGAAGAAATCTGAAATCAATTTTTAAGTTTCTCGGGGGTGCCCACCTGTGGGGGGGGGGGCATCATGGCGCAGACTGCGACATTGAAATTTTTAGGAAAGGGTGTTTTGAGGGGCATTTTTCTAATTTTTAGGGGGGGGGAGCTCTTGCTTTTTTATGGGTATGTGCGATAATTAGAGGGGGGGGGGGTGAGGTGCGCCCTAGCTCTTAGGGGGGGCACCCCAGAGTTTTTTAACATTTTAACCAATAACTTAAAATTTGGTAATCAAGATATCTATCAGTACACTCGATTTATTTCGGCAATTCGAATCGAAATCAATAAGTAAATAATAATAAATGACAAAAAAAAAGAGAAAAAAAGAGAGAAATTAGAAATATATAAAGGTAACTAGCAAATATGAAATACTAGTTTCAATATTAAAACAGTTTTGTTTCAATAGCAGAGACTGAATGAAAATTGCTATCAGTCGTGAATTCTAGACTTCAGTGCATGACGCATTGAAACACGAGACATCAGTCATTCTTTTTCCTCTTATCTGTAACCATAACACTGAAAATAGTTTTTATCAGTAAAATTCGTTTTCATGCTTCGTTCCTGTAGAACAGACCACTGTTTCTCTAAGTCCAGGTCATACGGACCCCCTTCTGAAAACATACCAGCTTTGGGACCTCCCCCCCACCCGTCCCCTTTCCAAAAAAAAAAAAGTATTTTGATACATTTAAATCTTTTAGGGAATAATTAAATAAGTTAATAAATGAGAAAAAATAAATCAGTAAATATAATAGTGAATGAATAAGAAAAGAAGTGAATGAATGAATAAATAAGTGAATTATTAAATGAAAGAATGTAAATAAAAAAAAGAAAAATTAATTTGAATTTTGACATATTGAATTCAAATTATGTTTTTCGCAATCACGAGTGTGTGTATGTAGGGGTGTGTGTTTGTGTGTGGGGGATATGTGTGTTTGTGTGTAGGAGGTATGTGTATGTGTGTGTAGGCATATGTGTTTGTGTCTGTGTGAAGGCATGAGTGTGTGGGTAGTTGTGTGTGTATGTGTTTGTGTATGTATGTGTAGGTGTGTATGTATGCGCGTGTGTGTAGAACATGGATGCAACCTGGAGACGGCTTTCGCTATTGGAGCAGCATCGTGAGGACCCGGTCGACGATGATGGTGCGGAGGGTGGCGGTGGGAAAATAAAATGATAGCACGCCAAAAACAGTCAAATGAAAGCAATAAGCAATCGTGATTGCTCAAAAACAATAAATGAATACGTAAATGATTTAATAAAAGATTGAATAAGTAAATGAAATGAACTGCCTCACTTTGCCCCGCATGCACTTGACTAACTGTACAAAGCATTTAAAATACAAGTCAGCTTAATATGAAACAAATACATGTTTCATTGAATATTAGTAGGTCTCAATCTTAACATATATAAAAATCTTCTATGCGGACGTTTGTCACCATAAGGGTTTTAAACGGCTGGACTGATTTTGATCAAATTTTTTGTGTGCAATTAAGTTGTGGCAAGCATGGTGTCGAAGGATGGTTATATCTCTCAAATGATTAATATTTATTTTAACCAATTGTTGAGTGAGAACTAAAATAAATATTTAACCCGTTGCCAAAGGACAATAAGAAAGCCAACTCTGCTTTTTGTAATGAAATTTCCTACTGTGATATGTCAATTGAGAGAGAGAGAGGGGGGGGGGGAGAGGGGGCTTCATTTCTCTCGAAAGCAACGATTTAAGGTCCCGTGATATATTTTAAAGTAAAGTACTGGAAGGTTCACGCTAAACGTGTGTTCTGTCGTTGTAGTTGAACGTGTGACCGGATCGGTGCTTTAGGTTTTCCTAAGGCCCCTATATATACGAGCCGACGCCTTTTTGGAGCCGACGCGTGTTTGAGTGGTTGTCTTTTCTGGCGAGGTATCGCGTTGGTGATTGTTCACTGTAGGCAATTATTAGCAGCACATGAAGTGTTTATAAAATAAAATATTATTTTCTGCATATTTAGCGAAATCTGAAAATTTGCTGTGGTAACCCAAGCAGTGCAACAATGAAAAATCCGATCCAAAATGGCTAAACTTAAGCTGATACGTCGGCCTATCTATATAGCGGCTCTAGGTTTACCTAACCAAATGATCAGAAAGTACCATACCTAGCAAAATTTGTTTCTCGGCTGAAATCCATCTGAGTTTTGGTACAAATGTCAAGAATACTTTAAGGATTATTAAACTAATCAGTACATTATTAAAGGAAAAGATGATGGAGTTTATAGACGAAACAAATTTTTTTTTCGTTCAGATGAATTACAACAGGGTAGTTCTGTACACAAAAGATCAGTGCAGTGGAAGATCTTTATCTTTGGTGGAAAGAACAACTTAGGCAATATATGAAGTTTAAAAAGTTTTCGTTCAAAAGATCGGACTGCTAATCGGTCGCAGTTGGCTTGCTTACTGATCGGCTGGATTACAGTAACGTGGTGGCTTGGCAACTTTCAATAGCCTGGATTTCGTCTATAATGTGTCAAAAGTCACATAATTTTGAAAAGAAGTACTGAAGCTGGGCTCCCGTGAGCTTCCATGCAAATTAAGGCCTGCTTATTATTGATAAATCCTCATATATATAATAGCCGATGATCGAGTAAAGCGCGTGTTTCAACAATGAAACTCGCGCCACTGCATGATAATTTGATAATGTGTTTTGGTAATGTTTAACACATAGACTAATAATAAGAATAGACCGAGCTATGGCAACCCTTTTGCTGCTCATAAACCAAACCATGTGACTGGTGGATATCCTAGCAACAGCGAGCGTTGATCGTAGCAGACGATCAACGTCCGCGAGAAATAAAATAAATAGAATTGATGGAACACACGGAAGAATGATCTTTTATGGAGTCCAATTTGTAAATTTGTTATTCTAAGTTGTAAATATTTTGTTAATATAGTGAGATTTTCGTTTAGATAGTACTGTGCATTTTCTTTAGTCAATTTCAATCACTCTTTAAGCAATCAAAGATGCAAGCGCTCAAAAAGAATCGGCAAACGGTAAGATTTTTACCTACAATTTCAATTTAAGATATCGATTAGTACATTTTAGCGTTAACGCAAAACGTTTACGCCATTACGTTCACGCCAACGCTGACGTAGCAGTTCCAAATGAAATAAAAGTTACTGAAAACTGTGATCAAAAACTAATTACTAATGTCAAAATAATGCATAACTAAAAGAAAAACAGTTCAATCTCTGCACATAAAAAATTATAATGAAAACACATTACGTCTTAAAATACATGTCGAGTGCCAAACTATAGATAATGTTGCCATCTAGCAACCTTGCTGCCAAAGTTTTCGTCAAGCCTCCCACTAGTCACATGATGTATCCATGAACCAATTTTTTCATCAGCAAGTCTGGGGAAGCTCGGTCTACTCTTATTATTAGTCTATGGTTTAACATGCAGGGAAAAGCTTTATTGTGAGAAGGCTGAACTTGATCCGGTAACTTAACTGTTTTACTGGTAAGACTGTGTCATTTCAGGGGAATGAAGAAACGAAAAAACCGTCAACTATGAACGCTATCTACTGGAGTTTAGGGTTAATCCGCTGGAGTTAGGGTTAAAATTTCAGCCATCAAAATATCACCAAACAGGCAATTGCTTCGTTCAAAAGTTGAAGCAATTTTCACCCGTCATACCTTGACGGGCGACTTTCTAGTATTTATAGTAAATGTCTATAATTTACAAGTTTCATCATAATATAAAAAAGGTATTTAAGTTCATGATTCTGATATCAAATTCATCTTGATCTAATTAAAACACATCTCAAGCATACAGATCTAGATAAAGGAGTTTTCCCTTTTTTTTTTCGAGTGATGAATGAAAGTAAGAACTACGAAAACTGCTTCAAGTAGTTGAAAAATCCAGATAAGATCAGTTATAACTGAAAAAAATATACGCCATCTTGATAGTACATACGAATGTCTCTCGCCACTTTTAATTTCTTCGATGCAGATACCGGTAAAAATTTGTAAACATTAACGTCGTTCGATAAGATTACATGAGACATCCAAATCGGGGCTGCGGAGTCGGAGGAAAACTGATCGCCTGCGTGTATTCTAGAGCCTCCAACTCCGACACTTTTGCCTCAAAATCAGTGCAACTCCGACTCTGGCTCCGACTCCGCAAGCACTGACAGAGCTGCGGACTGGAGAGAAAATGACCGACTCCGACTCTTGATATTTTAAACCTTCGACTCCAGACTCCGACTCCGACTCCTTTATCCCACAAGTAGCCCGACTCCGCAGCCCTGATTCAAATACAGTGGACGCCGGTTAATTGAATCAGTGTTTAAGTGAATCAACCGCTTTAATAAATTAAACCGTCAAAAACAGAACAAAATCTAGCTGTATTGAATTTGCCGCTTTATTAAATCTACCGCTTTATGGAATCAAAACTGTTTAAAACAAACGTGATTCATATAAGCGGTGGTCACTGTGTAAGACAGTTTTATCTCTTCTCTCAGGAAGACAAAAAAGTTACTTCTTGTTAAACACGTGCTTTGAAGCTTCGTGTGTTTGAATGAGAGGTCTTTTAAATGAATCGATCTAACTTTTTCACTGAATCCAAGCTCTAGATAGCTCATTAGAGTGATAAATTTCATTGCGTATGAAGTCCACATAAGAAATGATTTTATTACTTATATACGTTGCCATGGTGGTCTGATCAGTATCTTAGAGCAGGAATTAGTAAATGGAGGCAGCAAGTCCAATAATTGGCAGGCAAAGACCCCCTCCCCAAGTCACGTGACTCAACAACGACGAATGGTTGGTACGTTTTGCGTGAAACTAGAGAAACAAACCTGATTTCTTCCTATGCTTTGCTTTGAAATCTGTCGTGACTTGGGGTCTTTCTCTTCCCTCCCTCCATTTTATCTCTTCTCAATGATCGGTATGGCTCCGGGCTTGTAACTGGACAGTTCAGGGTTCGATGCCTGCTGGATTGAAGATCCCTCGTGTTCGCTGATGATGACTGGGGCACGTTAAATATGTCCTGATCATAAAGTCTTCCGCTTGAATTGATAACACTGAGAGCAGTGGTGTTTCCATAAGGTATACTACATATACGCCGTATACTCTCAAACATTTTTTAGGCACATAGCGTATACCCTCAAGCTTTAAAAGTTTCCATAACATATTATGCGTATGATCGCATACACATATTGTGCGTAATGGATTACTGGGAGTATATCCTCAGAAAAATTGATGGGAACATCACTAACTGAGAGTGGTGGGCGAGGAGTTGTTCGGTCTCTGGTTTGGTTCTAAATTTCGAAATGTTGATAGATATTACTATCTATGGTACACGATAGATGGAAATCTATCTAATGGACCTATCGTGTGCTGTCTGAGCCAATTCGGGCCTCCACCTAAATAATGCTCGTTAAAACAGGAGCCGTCCCTGATTGCCTTAAATCGACTAGCAATTGCTGCTCAATCTCGCTTTTAATAACAACTAAAGTCATATACAGCATGCTCTCGTTTAAAAAGTGCAGCTTATGGTTTTACTCCCGCTGGTCCTTGTACTTCCTGTTACGAAAATTGTCAAACTGCTGATTAAAAGTTTGACTTTGAAAAAAATAGTGAAAAAACACACAGTTTAGATCTTTAAACAGCCCTCCCCCCGGTCCCCAACAACCGTGGTAATATTTGGAGAAGTCACGTAAACACAATGGGAAGTCACGTAAATACAATACAAGCAGACAAGCACATAAAATTTGAAATTCAAATTTTAAGTCTAAAATTTTCGGATATATTCGAGTTCTTATGCATAGTGTAGAGACCATAAAAATAGGGATGGAAATATATCACACTGCCAACTGAGCAACGAGATTTTTTAATAGGTATAAGTGAAACTATACAAGTCAAAAAATAGTACGTAGGCAACTCTCAAAAGGTGGGAACACACACAGACCTCAACTTTGAAGCTTCAACACCAAATAACTTTCATTTTAATTAACTCAAAAATTTTTGAGTTAAACTATAATACTGTATAGAGACAAGAATTGACATAAATTATGGAAAAAATGCTCTTCAAATGCACTTAAAAAAAATATTTTCTTTGCTAAAAGGCACAATTTTGGTCATACCAAAACGTTAACTGAGCAAATGTACCATTAAAAAAAAATTTTTTTTTAATTATTTCCATACGTTTCGAAAAAAAATTAAAGGTATGAATCTTACACTGAATAACTTTTTGTTAATATTTTACACAAATAACAAAAGTAAAGATTGATTATTTACTTTGTAAACGATTTTAAAAAAACGTAAGTTTGAAATTTGATGTAAGTCCAAAAGTTACGATCTTTACAATGCTATTATTTGAGAACTAAGTATATGATGTTTTCGTTTTAAAGGTATTTATCGATCCTCAGAATCAATTTTTAATTGTTTTAAAGTGTTTTCATAAGCTTTTATGCAGTATCTTAGAAGAAAAATGATTTTTCTTAAACATACATGTGAGATGTCCAAACGGCGTTACGATCGTACCGCCGATAATTCTGTCCGTTTATTCATAATTTTTGATGCTCCACTGTCTTCTAACCTCAATAGAAAAGGTTATTATAATGTTATCTTCTTTAATCCATTGGTATTTTGCATAATTAATACGTTACACATTGAACAATACATAAATTACAGTAGAAACATGGCTGGTTATGTTCGTAACGAAAGCCATTTTGCGCTAAAATTGCCAAGCAAACCTCCATTGGCGACAACACAGTATACGATAAGCTAAAGGTTACCAGAGGGGAATTCCAGTTTGACAAACGTAGTTTATCGTCAGGTGCACCAGTTTTGGCAACTTTATCACCTGCGCCAGCAATTTTTTTATTTTTAATTTTTTAGAGTTAAAAAAAATCGTCTGCAGTTGATTTGTAAACAAATAGTTGGTAATTTTCATTCTATCTTGAGGTTTGAGAGATAGTAAGCCTTTTGAATTAACAACATGTTTTGAAAAAGTGCTTTAAACAATTTAATTAAGTTCTTTTATGGAATTTGCATTTATATGCTTTTTGAAGTCATTATTGATTTTTAATACCTATTTGCAAAAGGATTTATTGCAAAGTTTAATGCTCACACGCAGGGGCGGACTGGCCACGTGTGAAATGTGGAAAATTCCACATGGGCCGTCCTTAACTCTGGCCGTTTTCTGTGCATTCACGTACGTACCGTTTTCCTCAATATAATTTTTTAAAAAAAGTTCTTAGCTAGGCCGACCGTTCTTATATCGAGGGCTGCAGCCAGAACTGCTCTTTTTTGGGTGGGTGAGGGAGAGGAGGGGACGGCCGCTCCTTTTCCAACGGTCACTCTAGGTCACTCTCAGGACGTTACATACTCTGTTCTTGCCTAACTATTACCGTATCTTGTTAGGTAGGGAAAACGAAACAATGTCTTTTTGGGTGGTCTTCGTCCGAAGCGAAGCCTTCAGGGTCCATGGGTGTCTCTCGTATCTGTTCGGGATTGATGTTTCCTGGAATTCTGGTAAGGAGTTTTATTGGGGGTGGGGATCTTTTTTTGCAGCCATCTGAGACTGTCTGGGAAAAGATTACATTGAACCTTTTTCTAATGAAATACGAGAAAGGCGCCATCCTAAGAAAAGAATGTATTAGGAGCAAAACGTCTGCTAAAAAGCTTTTTTCCCCCCATTTTCATCCTTCGTTTTTTTTTTTGTTATGTTTCCTAGCACTTTGCAATAGATAGATTCATGACTTTCTCAACCAATTAGATAATTTTGAGATCTCCTCAATTTCGTCTGCGAGGAAAAAAACGAGTCATTTGTTATACACCGTGTTGACTGCTCAATGGGATTGCATGTGTTTTAAATCCAACGGTGACAAGAATCTTTTTTAGGTAAGTTTAATATTTTTAATCATCATGTGTTTTTTAATTTTTTTTTTGTCATCAGCACTTTAAATAATAAGAACTTGAACTATCGGTTAGAATTATAACAAATTGACGATGTTACACAAAAATGGGTCAACCCACCAAGCAGTACTTTTGAGTAAATTGAGTTCTAAGCTGAACTTCATAGATGGCATATTAATTCAGAATTTGGCTTAAATCGCCTTTGTATCCTCGTAGTGTATCAGTTTATCTGCCAACCTATGTGAATAACTCTTTATTTTTTGGAAAATTTTTGCTGGATAACTCATTTTTGTATAACACCGTCCATTTCATCAATTTTCGTTTAGCAAAAATAATATTTACAAAAGTACAAACAGCATAAATATTTAAAACAGTGATTTCCAACATTTTTTTATCCGTCGCCCCCCCCCCCCTTACCTTTTTCCATGAAAAAAGCAAGTTTTAGAGCAACGTAAAATCGATATGAGGTATTTTTTGCATACAGTGAAACCTGCGTAAGTTGACCACTCGCGGTGCAGTACTTTGGTGGTCAACTTAGACCGGCGGTCAACTTATAAAGGGCAGTAATGATTTTTTGAAATATTTTTTGTCATTTCTCGCACCGTGTATTAATTTTTCGAGGAATTCACCCTTATTACTCTTTCTATTCAACTAACTTTCATTGTTTAACATTACTGAAAGTGAAACATTAATTAAAAATACTATTCAAATAGTTTTGTTTTTCCCTTGTTTTAGACACCGTAGTTTTAGAAATTCCATATGTGCCAGCTAATTTTCTCTGGCTTTCTCCTTTTTCAATTCATTTTAATATTTCATCCTTTTTATTAATTTCAAGTTCAACTAACTTTCTTTTTGAAGCCTTTTTTATGTAACACTTATAGCACAAAAAGCAACTAGCTCGACTCTCTCAGTTCATGAAGGCAAAATTAAAATGTCATGGGGACTAACGGCCCAAGAAATTTAAGAAAAAAAAGAAAAAAATCTAGCATTAAGACTTATTAACTTTACAAATAGACACTGCTGGCCACTAGGGAGATGATCTACCCATTTTGTTGCAGAGGGCCCAAAATGTACAGATCCGGGCCTTAGCACAATTCCAGTATTGATACAACCTATTGCAACTGAAATAAAACACTTCACACTTTTCTACTGATACCTATTTTTATTGAACAAAGTACAAAAAACTATCCCAAATAGAACAACAAATGAAAAACAAGTTTGGAGAATAAAGAGCAGCATAAGCTTTGTGCTGCTGGTTTAGTTAGTAAAATGCTAGTCCGTCATCAAAGCATTAAAAACATTCTTGGAAAGCTATCAAATAATAATAATAATACAATAATAATAAATTAATTCATAATAAAATAATTTACTGAAGAAAGTTTTAAAAAATAAACCAAGTGGTAAACATACAAAGGGTTTTTTTACAATACTCCAAACCAAATTTGGCGTGCATTAGTGGTCAAGATAGACAGGTGGTCAAGTTACAGAGGTTTTCCTTCATTATATAAGATAGGACTAATTCCGTTCCTGACAAAAGAGGTCAACATAGACAAGTGGTCAACTTACAAGGGTGGTCAACTTTACAGGTTTTACTGTACTTAATTTTAATTTAAAGACTAAATACTGTACCAATTTTATCCACTTATTGTTAATCACATTTTTTATGTTTTTTTTTTTCAAGAGTAATTAATTTTTGAAGGAAGATAATAAACAAAGATTATTAATGTACTTTTCAAAGGCAGCAGAACATTTTTCTTTCTTTTTTTTTTGGTATAAAATTTAGGATTTGGAAGAATAAAAAACTTTGGCAGTTTAAACTTGAAGAAAAAAAAAGGAAGAGAGAGAATGGTTTGTTCCGGTATCCAGAACCTGCCCTGAGTACAATTCGTATGCTTGTCCAAGATATGAGGATGTGCATGGCCCTGCTGAACTTAATTCATTTCTTTTTTAAACTCATGATTTTTTGTCTAAACTCTGGACCATCGATTTTGCATACGTTTTTACTTTCAATATTTGCTGTTTTGTTTCAATTTTTAAATTCTTATGATTTATGATTTTATTATTATTAATAAACACAAATCATTAGAATTTAAAAATTGAAAAAATATAATGATTTATGTTTATTACTTATGTTTATTATTATTGCTAATATTATCATTTAAATTTTTGTTTTAAATGTTCATTGCCCCCTGGAGAAACCAAATCAACCTTTTGGGGGTTATCGCTTCAGGTTGGAAACCACTGATTTAAAACATACTGGATATTTCACTTTATTAGAAATAAAAAGCAAAACATCCTTTTCATAACGTTCTCTTGAGGACTTTTGTTAATTTTAAAATGAATATCAACTTAAAATTTCAGTTGACAATCAGCAATTATGCTATAGAATTTGTAATTCGTATTGAAAGTTATCCATAAACTTTTATGTGATTTGTTTTGATTTTTAAAGAGAAAATGTCTTACATTTTTAGATACATCTATTTAATTCATGAATATAACACGGATTGTTTTTACATTTAGCTTTGAATTTTATGACGTAGTAACATTCCTGAAGTAAATTTCAGTTTTGCTGTTAAATAAACAAATTAGTTAAAGAAGAAAAAACAGAGAGAGAAAGTGAGGAAGTGTTTACGCTACAGTAACCAATCATAATTTCCTATATCAGTTGGTGTTTTATGTTGCATATAAGCAATCTTAATGAATTCTTAAAGCAGATTAATAAGGTGTAAGTCAAAAGAAGCTCAGCTGGCTCAGCACTTATAAATTGAATCAATATCAGCAACTACAGTGATTTATCATTATAAATAATGTCTTCACGATTTTTAAAGCAGAAATACATTAAACAATATCCAATTAATCCCCCCACCCCCTCATCTATGGGAGGGATGAGGAATCATTTCGCACTAAATGAATTGAAAGCCACATGC
Organism: Uloborus diversus; assembly: GCF_026930045.1. Taxonomy (NCBI): domain Eukaryota; kingdom Metazoa; phylum Arthropoda; class Arachnida; order Araneae; family Uloboridae; genus Uloborus; species Uloborus diversus. The sequence continues at coordinate 158,354,125 of NC_072731.1, read as the reverse complement.
AATCTCAGAACTAGGCATTAAAAAAATAAATAAATAAAAGGTGCGGCTATATGAAAAGAACTTTTTCTCATCAATACTTTTTCATTCTGTAAAAATTACGGATTGCGATGAAGAAGTTTAAAGTTTCAAAACTAATTAAAAAACGTCTTTGAAGTTGTATATTTCGTTTCGGCATTAAAAAATAAATTACCTTTTACAATACTATTTATGATAAAAATTGAAACTAATAAGTTTAGGGACATTAGGATGTCTTTTTATGTAAAATGGAAAATAATGTACAATTGATTGATATGAAAATTAAAAATTAAAATATTTTAAAAGATTTTGAGTTTACAGCGTTTAATAGATTTAATGCGATTTTTAAAATTTATTATTTGTAATTCGAGCATTAAAGTTGTTTCTAAAGAACAAATCCGAACATTGCACTTCAGTTTTTCCCAGAAACCTTTACTTTTTCTCTAAAATTTTCCAGTTGCTGTATTTGTGTTTTAATGTTCATAAAACACTAGTGCATTAAAAAAAAGGACATTCGTGTGAAACATGTGAAGGACAATGTCCATTACCAAAACAAAGAAAGAAAAAAGTATATGGCTTAAAGCTTCAACGGGTATGAGTTGCCTTAGTTTCCATAAAATTCTTAGTTGTTTAAGAATTGTTCTAAAGTATCTAAAAAATTTAAGTATTTGTCTGAAATTTTTCATTTTTTTTTCACTACCTAAAAGTTTTCATTGTTTTGCAAACGAATTTTTAAAATAAAAACACTAAATTTGGCTTCTATTTTATCGTTATATTTAATTATCAAGAATATTTTTTTTTATGTTTAATATTAGTTTCTGTGGTGAATTTTAAATTTAAGAATTTAATATTTATGTTTACAATTGGCCTGCATATTTGCATATTCGGCACAATAGACACATCACCAAGAGTTCCCCGCCTTGTTTTTAAATAATTTCAGTAAAAAAAATTAATTCGAAAAAGAAAATATATTAGTTTTACTTATTATGATTGTTGTTTATGTAATTCAAGTAATTCAATTTTAACTTATTACAGGTATGTAATCTAGATCTTGAAGTTGCATTTTAATTTGAATTAGTTTTTTGTTTTATACGAAGAAAATCAAGTATAAAGGAAAGAAAAAAAAACACTGTTAATTCTTTTTTAATTTAACAGTTTTTTGGAACATTAAAATAATTGTTCAGTCAAATGACACTCAATTCATTAACGCAAAAAATGTTGTCTGTGCAAAAAAAAAATTGTTTAAACGTAAATATTAAAGGTTTGTATTATTTTTTCTCTCTTAACATTTACTTACACATTGATCATTGGTTACAATTTATTCAAAGTTCCTATTTATTATTTAAGAAATGATATCATTTAAAGCGTATAAGACGGAATTATTTCCTCATCCGATCTTCTCTGCCTATTTTTTTACATTTTTATTGCACTAAAAATTTCCTGAAAATGTTTTCCAAATTGTGTTTTGATTTAACTTCCGCCCCCTCTTACTGCTGACTCGTATTACTTACAACAATAAGAATACAACTTATGCATTAAAAGGTTATTTTATTGCCTCAAATCATGTGTTGTTTTGAGGCAATGTGAAATGTTTCTGTTTGTTACACAGTACGTTTATTACACAAGGGTTTCTACACAAAGGTTTTACATCAGAATTACGCGTGCTTCAATTTTCTGCTAAGGACTACATATGTTTTTCTATACTGAATGATTCAAAAATAATGATAACAATAAAACGCTTTATAAAATGAAATTTCAATGCTTTTAGGCTAATTTTAAAATGATTTACCCAAGAACTATTGAAATAAATAGCATTTTAAAACTGAAACAAGCTATAAATTTTAATTATTTGCTGAGAATTATTCATTAGTTTGAATACGTACAATACAATTTTAAGAAAGGACTTAAAAAAAAAAGAGTTTTTTCTAAAGGGTAAATAATACCGCTCATGGCCATATGAGGTAATGAGAAGCAAAGGGATGCAAGAGGCAAAATTAGAAATTTGGAGATAACCAGTATAAATGGTAGGTGGACCCCTCCTCTGTCTTGGGGCAAGAGATAGTACTAGCAGCCCTGGTAGGTGCTGCTATACAGCATGATTTAAAAAAACTTTTCAAAGAAAGCGTACCTAGGACCTTACCTTTAAACGCGTTTTACTCAAAACTTGAAAATGTCTGCTTACACCCCTTTGCTTCTCATTGCCTCAAATGTATTACGTTTTGTTTTAAATAAGATTTTTATTCGCTTTTACATAAACGAAATACTCTTAAATGCGGGTTTTCAAAGAAGCCACAAGTTTTCACAGTGGGTTTTTTTTTTAATTGCGTAGAGCAATTTAAGCTTGCAAATATTTTTGAGAAAGTTAGACCCTTGAAATATATGGGCGTTTGCTGTATGCTTGGTTTAAATCAATCTGCCCACTAGTTTGCTTGAAATGAAAAGTTAAATAAGGATTTCTGAAAAAAAAAAAAAAAAAAAAATCTTGGTATTTCAGCGGGGGGGAGAGAGGTGAGGGGGTGCTAGAGGAACCTTTTTTTTTTTTTTTTTTGGAAAAAACGCACTAGAAACTTTTTAGGTTTGGAAAACAACAGCCAAACTTTTTTGGATGGGGCCGGCATGAATTTTTTTTCCCACATTAAAAGTTTAGGGCCAGTCCGCCCCTGCTCACACGAGATTATGTCTCCTAGAAGTAGAACAAAAAGTGAGGTTCTGGTAGAAGTACATTCTAAGTTTGGAAAATATCTGCAGAAATGAAAGTTAATATAATCCAGAGAAATACAAATGTTATTTAATAAAAGAAGCAACGAGTTTGTATAGTTATTTCCATGAAGCTTTTTTTTTTTTACCTTTCATCAACTTCTTCCAAATCATTCCAAAACTTTATTATATGTAAAGAGCAGTATGTATAGCCATTCAAGTACTTCATTAATATCCTCTTTATTATTAAATTTCAAAATTCTAAAAGTAGTAAATAAAATTTTCATTGGAAAAGTTAAAAATCAGATTAGCAATTGTCAAAAATGGTGAAACTTACATTATGACGATGTCCAAAATCCGTTACCTACAGGACAACTGTCCAAAATCTGTTACCTACAGACAGCTGATTTAATTTGCTAATTAACAATTTTTACAAATACCTGCTGTCTTTTCATGTTCATATGTTGTGTTCTAGGTATGCATGCTGTAGAATAAAAGCAGAATTGATGTCAAATTTGAAAATTTTTGAAATTGCTCTAAGTTAACTTTTTTGTTCCCACCTTTTGAGAACTGCCCGTGTAAGTTTTGCGGTAAGTTGGTCGGAAACTTTCAATATTTTTTAACTCTTAAAAGAGCTTTGATAATATTTGAACGGGAACAGGATCACTTTTTACTGAATTTCATTACAGAAAATTTCAGATTATTTACAAAACCCTCTTGAAAAGAAAAGCCCCTTTTCCCCATCGTGTTTCTACATTCAGCTCCATCAAATTAAATTATAATACTTTAACCTTTATTGCAGTTATATTTTTTAATCAATACTTACTTCAGACATTGTGACATTTCAACCTAAAACAAATTTAAAGCTTTAAAAGACCTTTATACTTAAAATTTCTAACTGTTACATTCGTTATAAGTCATAACAATAGATGGCAGCACTAAAACTCACCATTTTCCGCTTGTGAATCTTGGACACTTTCTAATTATGATGATTCTTTAAAATGTTTGATAGCTTAAGCTTATAATAAAAACCGTGTAACATGGCACAGACTGCACCACTGAAATTTCTAGAAGGTGCTTTGAGGGGTGGTTTTCCTTGTGTGTGGGGGAGGGAACTTTTGGCTCTTGCTTTTGGGGGAGCGTCTTCGAATTATTTAGGGGGATGCGCCTTTGCTCTTTTTGGGAATGGGCGTCCCTGATTAATCAGAAGAGTCCGCTTGGGGATGGACAGGAAGAGGGAGGGAGGGGGGTTCTCGGGCGCGAGTTGCGTGATTGAAATTTTTAAGGGTGGGGGTTGTTTTCCGAGGCACTTTCTCATTTGGGGGTTCATGTTCTTGGAGGGAGGGGGGGGGGGGGCATACCATAGACCATTGCTCTTTGGGGTCCCCACATTTATTATTTGATAAAAACTAAATTGGAGCTTTGAACTGAACTGGAAGAAGGGAGTCAACTGCGGTAAACCGTCCCGAATTATTTTAGAAGGTCATCTAATAATGATGTAGTGAAAATTCAACTCTCCATTAAAAAAAAAAAAAAGAGTTGGCTACAGGGGCACTGCCTCCTAACCTGACCCCCCCCCCCCCCGCACTACCTTCAACATCATCTTTTCGGTGCACCGGCCGCCCATGGTAGATGTTATGGTCAATGAATTTTTCGTACGCCAAAAAACTAAGTATAAATTACTTCTTCCACCTTTAATTCCAATATAGTTGACAGTAACTTCTTCAAAAAGGTGGTTCGAAACCACGTTACATTAAATTTACAAGAATAAACCAAATACAATGAAAACCCGTTATAACGAATACCAGTATAATGAAATTCCCGTTTCAGCAACAAAGTGAGTTTTTAGCCCCAATTTAATTTCCATTACATTGCTTGAATTCCATTACAAAGAAATTTTCGTTGCAGCAAACAAATTTTGCGGTCCCCTGACGTTCGTTTGTAACTGGACTTCACTGGATTTCGAGGAACGACGTTCAACCCCCCCCCCCCCCCCCAAGCCTAATTACTCCAACTCCCCCCTTCCCCTGCGGCACAAAAACGTGAGTTGTAAGATGGACCTTTTTTGCTCCTTCCACGATGTTTTCTCTCGACACAACGTAAACAGGGCCCGACCGTGGCCCACGGCCCGACTTAAGTTTAAGACACTGGGCACGAAATTTTTTTGGTGTCCTCCCCCCTCCCTCAAGCTTATTTTATATGGAGAGGCAGTAAAATATCTTGATACTTGCGTATCAACATATCTATACTAAATTTGGTGGTACCTTATATTACAAAATTTATGCATTAGAAAAAATAGAAGTGACATAGTATTACGATAACTTGATAATATAAGATGTCGTCAAACTTTGCCCGTTGCAAAAAGTCATTAATATCAAAATTATCTATGGTATAACTTAAAAAAGTGTTAAAGAACTTGGAGTGGTTTTGGGATTAGCGAAAGAGATTAAATTTTTATACGGATTTTTTTTTTCTTCTAGATCTAGATTTAATATTTGCATCTCGTTATAGTGCGATATGGAATGAGTCCAAAATTAAAATTTTACCTACAAATTTGGTGCCCCCCAAATGTTGGTGCCCTGGGCCCGTGCCCCCATGTGCCCAAGTCTACATCTGGCCCTGAACGTAAAGAATAATGAAGACAGTGAAGCCCGTCACAACGAACTTCAGGAGACCGCAAAATGTATTCGCTGTAACGAAAGTTCGTTGTAATGGAATTCAAGCAAAGTTATGGAAATTAAATCGGGTTTGAAAATTTATTTTCTTGAACGGGTATTTCGTTGCATTGGATTTGTTATAACGGGATCTCCCTGTGCTATAAAAAATCGTTCTTTGCACTAATCTCGTTGAATTCAATTAATAATATATACATACAGCAGGGATCCATTCACAGCGGTACGAATATTTAGCAATTCCACTTTGAAGCGCCTGGGGCTCAACCCTTACCCTCAGGTCTAGTTTGAAAATGTAGTGAGAGATGTTCAACGATTAGTTCTAATTTTCAGTTTCTCGTTGTTTCACTTCCAATAGGAACATTGATATTCCAAGTCTATTAAATTGCATGCTGCTAAAGTTAGAGCAAAGGTTGCAAATTTTCTTGAATGGCACGTCTGTATTTAAAAATGAAACAATCTTGCATTTGCTATTGAGAAAAGGCCTTAAAATAATACATAGTAATGTTATTTTGTTTCAAACTGTGACTGCTAAGTTCATTTGTTTTAAAAGGAAATTAACTCTGTATTGTTTTCCAAATTCTTGACAATTTGATGTTAGAATCGGACAAAATTCTTAACTATTTAAAAGGTAAGACGTTTAAAATTAGTTTTTTTTTCCATTCGGAGTGTAAAATAATTTCAGTTTCTTTTCCTTGAATAATTTTGATTTAAAAATGTAAAAATAAAACTAGTAGCACGAAACCTTTTCAAGTTTTGTACTAGAAACCTTTTCAAGTTTTTTTTAATATTTCTTTTCTTGTCCACGTAACCGAACCATAACGATTATTACCCAAAATTTGGCGACCTCACCAAATCTCCACTTTTGCATGAGTACCAACATTTCAAGCTTTATCATTGCTAAGTATTTTTTTTTTACATAATGTCTATTAATGCATGTGATGGAGAAATTCTCATAGCGTAAAACACTTGGCGCGTCTTCAAAGTGTTTCGCCAAATTAATCAAAATGAATCTCTTATTTTCTTATTTAAAATGCTGACAAAAACAATGTTGTTCTCGTTAACAGGGAGTATCAACTGGTAAGCAAAACTTGCCAGCAATCAGGAACATGGCTTCATATCAAACGCAGGGGTGCCCACCTGGGGAGAAAGGGGGTTATGGCGCAGACTGCGCCATTAAAATTTTTAGGGGGGATTTGGGAGGGGGAGGGTATTATTCCCTTTTTAGGAGGAGTCCCTTGCTTTTAGGGGGTCTTCGCGATGGGGATATTTTGATACTTGGGAATCTAGCGTGGTCGTTTCATTTTTGGCATAAATAATTTTATTTTAGTAACCCTGCTGACTTAAAGTAACCCTATGTGAGTACATGTTACTGATCTCTTTGTATTGATTTGCAAAGAAAAATACCTCTCGCGCAAGCGCTGGAGCCAAAAATTGACGCCAATGAAAAAAGATCGCCAGATTCTCAATTATCGAAATATCCCCCTCGCGATATTAAAGGGGGGGGGGGGTGTGTGCCCTTGCTCTTAGGGGCGTGGGTAGAATTACGGTAACCGGGTCGCGGGCGTATTTTTTCAAAAACTGCCCAATTTGGCACCTACGACTCAATTTAAACAAAGTAGGTACTACAATGTAAACAAAAGAAATCATCAAATGACAGTTGACCCAAAGACAAGAGGCGGAGCTTCGGATTGCTCAACAAACTATCACGTATGGCAACTACAACTGTTTATTAACCTTTTTCTTTCTCTTATTGCAACCGTAAAGGAAAAAAAAAACATTAAAATTCTTTTTTTTCCTTTTTAAAATATTGTTACAAATCCTGTAAATAGTAATTATTGTAGTAACGTAACCTGTAAATAGTTTCCCGTAATGAATATACAACCCCTATACATATGGCTAAAGTATACAACCCCCCCTATTTCTTTTTTTGTTCATGGATAAAATTTGATAACGGTCTACTATTTTCTAGAAGCGTTTGGAATATTTGAGAGATTTCTTTCGGTGTGTATATAAACCGTTACGCTGGATAAAGAGTTAGTTTCGATTGAGATTTCGAACTGAGAGCGTATTTGCTCTGTTTATTGCGAGGCATTTCGCTGTGTTGTTTTCGTATTTGGAAGTAAATACGTGTGTAAACGTTGAGTTTACGGTGTTGTGTGATAATTGCTTAATTGCTGATGAATAATTTAGCAGTTGTTGACGATCTTTCCTGTACATAGTGTAAATAAATTTCCTGTGTTTTTATCAAGAACTGTGTCTTCATTTCAAGAAAGTGGAAGTCGCATCGAATCCGTTACAATTTGGCGCCCAACGTGGGGCTACTTCAGGATTTTCTTGCAGTAAGTGTGACTTTCGACATTTTTTCATAAAGACTTTTTAAATTTGGACTTTATTTTTATGGTGATTACTCGCGCAATGGATGAACAATTAAAACAACTGCTTGATGCAATCAACTCTGTGAAGAATGATATGGCGGCTAATCAAGACCAGTTAAAAAGCGATTTAACGGTGCTGAAAAAGGACTTAACGTCTAACCAAAAAGAAATAGGGGGGTTGTATACTTTAGCCATATGTATAGGGGTTGTATATTCATTACGGGAAACTATTTACAGGTTACGTTACTACAATAATTACTATTTACAGGATTTGTAACAATATGGAAAGAGAGGTAAATTTTTTCAAGATGTTAACTTAAACGTTGGAAGATAAAGCGCAGTATCTACATAGATGAATATTTGAGACATAAAAAGAAACGTGTTTTGGATTCGATACTAACAATAGCGAAATGATGGAATTTGACCTTTTTGTTTTTTCAGTGGAAAGCAAGTAAGCAAACTTGTACAAAAATGCTAAAGTACAACCCATGACGAAAATGCGAAAAATTTTTTTGCCGATACTGCTCTTTACGTTCCCATTGCAGTAATATTGAACTCATTTTTATTCTGTAGGAAAAGAAATAAAACATCATGATGTATTTGAACGAAAAGGTTCATGTCGTATATGGTGTTACACTTCCTATCAACATGTTTAATTTCCTAAGGAACATTAAAATGAAACATAAATTTTTACAGTAAAAGTTGGATAGAATACGACATTAGTTTGAAATAATCTGAGAAAAAGTCATTAAAAATACTTACTGTTTAATTAAGACTTAAAACAATCTACTATATAAGTTAAATCACATAATGTCACAAATCCTGTAAATAGTAATTATTGTAGTAACGTAACCTGTAAATAGTTTCCCGTAATGAATATACAACCCCTGTACATATGGCTGAAGTATACAACCCCCCCTATTTCTTTTTTTGATTATTGATAAAATTTGATAACGGTCTACTATTTTCCAGAAGCGTTTGGAATATTTGAGAGATTTCTTTCGATGTTTATAAAGGCGTCCCGCGTGATAAAAAGTGGAGTTTCTATTGAGAATTTGTTCTGAGAGTGTATTAGCTCTGTTTATTGCGAGGCATTTCGCTGTGTTGTTTTCGTATTTGGAAGTAAATACGTGTGTAAACGTTGAGTTTACGGTGTTGTGTGATAATTGCTTAAATGCTGATGAATAATTTAGCAGTTGTTAACGATTTCTCCTGTACATAGTGTAAATAAAACTCCTGTGTTTTTATCAAGAACTGTGCCATCCTTTCAAAAAAGTTGGAAGTCTCGCCGGATCCGTTACAATTGGCGCCCAACGTGGGGCTTCTTCTGGACTTTCTTGGAGTAAGTGTGACTTTGGACATTTTTTTCATAAAGACTGTTTGAATTTATAGACTTTGTTTTTATGGTGATTACTCGCGCAATGGATGACCAATTAAAACAACTTCTGGAAGCAATTAATGCTGCGAAAAGTGACTTGGCTGAAAGTTTGGCGGCTAATCAAGAACAGTTAAAAAATGACATTGCGGCTAATCAAGAACAATTGAAAAGTGATTTAATGGTACTGAAAAATGATTTAGCTTCTAACCAAGAGGAAATTAAAAACGACCTTACTTTGGTAAAGACTGTAATGGAAAATAAATTTAATGAGATAGAGCATCGAGTTGATGCTTTTGATGAAAAATTTGAAACAGTAGAAAACCGTATCGCAACAGTTGAAAATCATGTGGATGAGAAACTTAAAAACATGGAAAGGAGATTGGCGATCGCGGAAAGCAGCTCTGTACAGTTTGGCGCTCACACATCGGTTGCTCGACCGTCCATTAAACTTGCCACATTTGATGGGAAAACTTCGTGGCAGGTTTACAAAACTCAATTCATGATAGTGGCGGAAGCGAACGGATGGGACTCTGCTACCAAGGCCTGTCATCTTGCAGCATCCCTGAGAGGTGACGCAGCGGACATTCTCCAGACCCTTCCGGACAGCCAGCGCCTGGATTTCGCCGCCCTTACATCTGCGGTGGAGCTTCGCTTCGGTGAGAAGTGCCAGAAAGATTTCAGCCGACTCTAGTTGAAGTCCCGTTTCCAGAAAACAGGGGAAACCCTGCAAGAGCTTGCGGCGGACATCGAGAGACTATCTCATCTTGCTTTTTGCGACTGCCCTGCAGATATTCGAGACAACCTGGCACTCAACTACTACATCGACGGGGTTCGAGATCCGGAAATCCAGAAAGCTCTACGGATGGCGGATGTCAAAGACCTGAATTCTGCTGTTGTGTATGCGATGAGATACGAGGCCGCCCAAGAAGCAACCCGTGTGGATCGCCATCTAATCGGGACTCAGGAAGCTGATGAGTCTGATTCCAGGTCGTCCCACCTCGCTGAACTTGAGAGACAACTCGGTGACTTGGCAAGACATCTGAGCACCATAACAGCCCAAAAGAAACAAGAGCAGAAGTGCTGGAAATGCGGTAGTGAAGGACACTTGCGAAGGAGTTGTCCGGCTCGCCAAGCTACGCGAGGGAAGGAAATCCCCACCACCAGAGCTCTGCAGATTTCCTCTTCTAGTAGTGGCAGTGATGGACTTTTCATTTACGCACATGTAAATGGGAACCCCTGCAGACTGATTGTCGACACTGGAGCCAATGTGACAATCATTAGAACAGATGTGGCTCGTCAATTTGGACTCAACAATCTATGGACGCCGCCCTGCGTTACCCTCCAAACTGTGACAGGTGACAAAATCGAGATTGACGGTAAAGTGAACTTAGAAATTGTGTTTGGAAATGCCACTTACCATCATACGGCATTCGTTGCTGCTATCACAGACCCCTTCATTCTCGGATTGGACTTTTTAAAGAAGTATGACTTCACTCTCGACTTCAAGACTAATGAGCTGCACTCGATGAGAGAAGACATAGCCGTTTTCCCTGCAGAAAGTGATGTAAAATCCGCTCATCAAATAATAGCCCAAACAGATTTATCGATTCCCTCAAGGTCAGAATCATTAATACCTGGCTCCCTTGAAGAAAGCAATAGTTTTCGATTTGGACTCATTGAATACCCTAACCTAAGCAATAACCTAAAAGGAGTGCTGGTAGCATCTACGCTTGTGGACCTTTCTAAGGATGTAATTCTTGTGAGAGTCGCCAACGTGAGTGAAAGGCCAAGGAATATTCGGAAAGGTGAAGTGTTAGCAACTTGTACTTCAGTAAACGCATCATTAGAAGAATCAATTCCCCCGAGACTGTGTCTTCTGAGTCCTTGACATCGAAGTTAATTGGGAGTGCGCCATTATCGAAAGATCAAAGAACTTCTGCGGAACAATTGGTGGACGACTTCAAGCATCTGTTTTCATCTACATCGGAGGATGTGGGCCGGACGAATTTAACGCAGCATAGGATCTACACTGGAGGACACCTCCCTATTAAACAACATCCAAGACGACTACCGTTCACCAAAAAGGAAGAGGTTGAAACCCTCCTGAAAGAGATGAAAGAGAATGATGTAATCGAACCCTCATCCAGTCCTTGGGCCTCTCCCATCGTCTTGGTCCGAAAGAAAGATGGCTCCACCAGATTTTGTGTCGATTACCGACGGCTGAATGAAATCACCAAGAAAGACAGTTACCCTCTTCCACGGATAGACGATACCTTGGACACTCTTTCCGGACACAAGTGGTTTTCGACCCTGGACTTGAAGAGTGGCTACTGGCAGGTTGAGATACACCCTGATGACCGAGAGAAGACAGCGTTTACAACTGGACAAGGCTTGTGGCAGTTTAAAGTGATGCCCTTCGGCCTCTGCAATGCTCCAGCTACGTTCGAGCGTCTTATGGAGACAGTGTTAAGAGGACTTTCCTACGAATCCTGTCTGGTCTACTTAGACGATATCATCATCGTGGGACGCAGTTTCGAAGAACATCTGGCAAATCTTAGAAAGGTGCTGCAAAAGCTTAAGGAAGCCAATCTGAAGTTAAGCCCGTCCAAATGTAATTTGTTCCGCCGGGAAGTGAACTACCTTGGTCACATCATCTCTTCTGAGGGTGTACAAACCGATCCAGAAAAGGTATCTGCGGTCAAGAGTTGGAGTCGTCCCGAAAACATCCATCAGCTGCGAAGTTTCCCGGGGCTCTGCACGTACTACAGGAAGTTTGTGAAGGGTTTTTCCAACATCGCACGACCTTTGCTTAAGCTGACGGAGAGCAAGCAAAAGTTTGAATGGTCCAAAGAATGCGAAGATGCATTTCTACGACTGAAGGAGGCTTCAACATCAACGCCTATCCTCGCCTATCCTCAGCCTGAAAAATCCTTCATCCTGGACACTGATGCGAGCAACGAGGGCATCGGAGCTGTTTTATCCCAAGAAATTGACGGCAATGAACATGTCATCGCTTACTGGAGCAAATGCTTATCAAAGTCGGAGCGAAATTACTGCGTCACCAGAAAGGAGTCACTGGCCATAGTGAAAGCTGTAGAACACTTCCATCATTACCTCTACGGCCGAAAATTTCTGCTTCGGACAGATCATGCCTCGTTAACTTGGCTTTTGAACTTCAAGAATCCAGAAGGCCAGATAGCCAGGTGGATACAGCGGCTCCAGGAATATGACATGGAGATCAAGCACCGAAAAGGGTTGTCTCACGGTAATGCAGACGCTTTATCAAGGAGACCCTGTCCTGAGAACTGCAATTATTGTTTCCGAATCGAGAAACAGTATGGAACGACTAGCCCTACTGCCTATCAGGTGACAGTGACTTCAACGTCATTAGAACCTGATCCATGGAGTGACGACCAAGTTCGAAAAGATCAACTTGAAGACCCCGACATAAAACCAATTTTGGAGTTCATGGAAAGTGACAGTCGACGAAGGACGTTTCCATCTTCAGTCCTGCAACAAAAAGATAATGGGCTTTATGGGACTCGCTCCATTTACGGAACGGCGTGCTACACCGGAAATGGGAATCTGACGACGGCAAAACATCTAGGTGGCAGTTACTACTTCCCCGATCAAGGATTTCAGACGTTCTGAAAAAAAAAAAAATACATAGTAGTGCGACTGGAGGACATTTTGGTGTCTTGAAAACCCTCAATAAAGTTCGGGAGCGCTTCTTCGGGAGCGAGGCGAAGGATGACGTGGAGAAGTGGTGCCGTTCTTGTGACGCCTGTGCTGCTCGTAAAGGACCGAAGAAAAGAAGCAGAGGGAAGCTACATCTGTACAACGTTGGAGCTCCTTTCGAACGAATTGGGATCGACATCCTGAGTCCTCTACCAAGAACTGCTGATGGGAACAAATACATTCTTGTTTCCATCGACTACTTCACCAAATGGCCGGAAGCATATCCCATTCCAGATCAAGAAGCTACCACCGTAGCAGAGACTCTAGTCCAGCATTGGATCTCGAGATATGGAACACCTTTGCAGATCCATTCCGATCAAGGGAGGAATTTCATCTCTGCTGTGTTTAAGGGCCTATGTCAAATTTTCGGAATTGAGAAAACTAGGACAACACCACTACACCCACAATCGGACGGCATGCTGGAGAGATTTAACCGCACAATCCTGAATAATCTCTCGCTTATGGTCTCCAGAAATCAATAGGATTGGAACAAGAAACTACCTTTGTTCCTGCTGGCCTACCGCAGTGCTGTCCACGAGACTACCGGATATGCCCCATCTCAGGTGATCTTCGGACGAGAGCTTCGGCTACCTTGTGATCTCGTCTTCGGTCGTCCTCCGGATGCGCCTTCATCGCCTGAGGAGTACATCCAGGATCTCCAGGCCCGGTTGGAAGATGTTCATAACTTCGCACGAGAGCGAATCAACATCGCGGCGGAGAAGATGAAGACCCGATACGACACAAGGTCTACTGGACATGAATTCAACGAAGGCGACAAGGTTTGGTTATGGAATCCCATCCGACGGAAAGGTCTGTCACCCAAATTGCAGTCGCATTGGGATGGATCCTACAAAGTCCTTAACCGACTGAATGACGTCGTAGTGAGGATCCAAAAATCACCTAATGCAAAACCTAGGGTTGTACATTATGATCGGTTAGTCCCATACTATGGCCATAGTTCATGAGTATTACGCAACAACCATGGTTGATAACATAAAAGCTCAGGGGTTGATCCAGGTTTTATTTTTTGGGTCCCCATTTTGTGAAAAGGCAAAATATTTTTGTGAAATTTCGTTATTTTTGTTAAAAAGCAAAATATTTTTGTGAATTTTCTTTATTTTTGTAAAAAAGACCTTCTCGTGATTTTTTTTCTTGGAAAAGATTATATTAAAGCATTTTTAGCTGTCGTATCGTTATAGAAAAGCCCTAGACAGGTTTCAGGGGGGATTGCAAGTTCTTGAAGAATACCTGAAAGCTGTCAAGAGAAAATGTGCTGGGGGAGGGGGAAGTAAGACCCTTAACATTTTATTCGTAATTTGACACATACATTACATTTATTGCTTTTTACAAATATACATATGCAAGGCACACTTTCTTAAGGTGAAAGTCTCACAACAGATTTCCTGTTTGCCCCTCTCAAATACTTTAAGAGGAAGCAAAAATTGCACATGCTGCTGAACGTAATGATAACTCCTAATAAATACAATATGAACAGACTCAAAGATATCACATATTTCTTAACACAGAAGTGAAATACTCATTAAAGATTCCATGTATGTGTTTGAAAAACTTAAAAGTAATTAAAACCCAAAATAATACTGCACCAGCATTCAGCGTTTAATTTTTTGACTTTTGAAGTTCTTACAGAGTAGGTATTTCGTTTAAAACTTTGCAATTTAATGATGTTAATAAATATATAAGAAATTTTATTTGTTTGCCTCTTAACAAGGTACAGTAAACATCAAAAATGCGAAAAATTCGTTTACCATGGTCGATGTAAGGAAATCAAGATCTTCAAAACAAATAAAAATATAAAAACAGCATGTAAAATAATTTTATTTTAAGTAAAGTAATTTTAGAATTGGATTTTGAAACTCAACACAAATTAATACTAAATATATATTGCGTAATCCTAGTAAAATTTATGATTTTCGTGAAAACAAGCTACCAATCACAAGTGTCCCTCTCATGTACCCCCTCTGACGCTCTCAAGCAAAAACACCTCACGCAGCAAGCAAAAAGATAAGATGGGGGAAGGTGGAAGAGGCTCCCGCGTAGATGCGTACACATTTGCACATTTGCGGTTAAAAAATATTGTGAAAAGGTTGCCTTTTTATAAATTTTTGTGAAGGGGCTGCTTTTATGACGCGGAATTTTGTGAATAGGGCCGCTTTTGTGATGGGGAATTTTGTGAAGGGGCCGCATAGCGGCCCCAATTTGGCGCTGGATCGACCCCTGAAGCTGTAAATATATTTTTTTTTTTTTTGCTTTTAATGTTAAGTAATATTTCTTGTTATTATTGTGTTTCCTATGCACTATTGGTTATTAATTAATGTGTGTATTTGTGAACTTGTGATAGAAGTTTGGCACCCTTTCTGGGGATTGTACTGCCCGGGACGTGCAGTCCTTGGGAAGGGGGCAATGTTACAAATCCTGTAAATAGTAATTATTGTAGTAACGTAAGCTGTAAATAGTTTCCCGTAATGAATACACAACCCCTGTACATATGGCTAAAGTATACAACCCCCCCTATTTCTTTTTTTGATTATTGATAAAATTTGAAAACGGTCTACTATTTTCCAGAAGCGTTTGGAATATTTGAGAGATTTCTTTCGATGTTTATAAAGGCGTCCCGCGTGATAAAAAGTGGAGTTTCGATTGAGAATTAGTTCTGAGAGTGTATTAGCTCTGTTTATTGCGAGGCATTTCGCTGTGTTGTTTTCGTATTTGGAAGTAAATACGTGTGTAAACGTTGAGTTTACGGTGTTGTGTAATAATTGCTTAATTGCTGATGAATAATTTAGCAGTTGTTAACGATTTCTCCTGTACATAGTGTAAATAAAACTCCTGTGTTTTTATCAAGAACTGTGTCATCCTTTCAAGAAAGTTGGAAGTCTCGCCGGATCCGTTACAATATTCATTCAGAGAACGTTATCATAACTAAAATTATAATTCTAACTTACTGAATTAGTGATTACGATAATTAATAAATTTTAAATTTAAAATAGAACAATAAAACATGAAGGAAATAACTTACTGCGAACACATTCCAAAAACGCATACAAAAGGTAAGAATAACTAATTTTTAAATCTATAACTTAAAAGAGTTAAAAGCGACAAACATTTCGCGATGTAAAATTTTATAAAATGTTTCGAAGATCTAAAAATTGAAAAAACACAATATGTTGCCAATTTTCAGAAAAAAATCGCATTTGAGGAAATTTAAAATACTATTCTATGGAAATAAAAAAAAAGAGAGAGAGAAAGATTTATTGGACAAATAAATCACAATTTTGTAAAGGTGAATTCTGAAATGGCTGATTGGCCAAACGA
Source organism: Uloborus diversus (assembly GCF_026930045.1). Classification (NCBI taxonomy): domain Eukaryota; kingdom Metazoa; phylum Arthropoda; class Arachnida; order Araneae; family Uloboridae; genus Uloborus; species Uloborus diversus. Next base: position 158,337,914 of record NC_072731.1, on the reverse strand, counting down.
ATAGCAAATCAGCTTTAGTGTAGGGTTACCAAAATTGCTCCGTCTCCAAGGTAAGCTAGCGGGTTGCCAGAATGAAATATTCATCGCCACGACCCGGTTACCGTAATTCTATCGGGGCGTAGGCACCCCTAATGTCAAATGAATGCTTTCATGTCAAGATCAAAATAATTTAAATTATGGAAAGGCAAATCGTGTTAATTCATGTGTTTAAATGAACATCTATTTTGGAAATACAAATGAGGTGTGGGAATTATGTATGGGGAAATTTTCGGTTATGTTTTATTTGCGAAGTTCGGAATCTCGGCAGGCTTCTAACAACTTTTTTAAAAACTAAGTTTTTCAGAAAGAAATTATAGCCTATGTTACTTTCCGATAATGTAGCTATCTATGGTGTAAAAATGGTTTAAATCGATAAAGTAGTTTTGAAGCTGACCCCGGACATACCTACAGAAGTAGACATTTATGTATAACATTTATGTATATACGTAGGTTTTTTTTTTTTTTCAAGCTCCATTTTCACAGTAGGAAAGCCAGGTGGGCGGAAGGTGGCTGGTTTGCGTACTAAGATACTGCACATACCCCTGTCCAAACACTCAGTTCGTTACTGTCGAGTCCAATCTGACATTTCCTGTTGAGCTACAGCCACAAAAACATGGCTGGCTCTATCAAGTCTCCCGCCAAATGTGAATTGAGAAGTGTTATTCATTTCATTTAAGCAGAGAATAACAGGGCAGCTGAAATTTATCGAATGAGCCGTGTATATCTCATCAAAAACAACCCTGTTGTAAAAATTGCCTACCAAGAAAACCTTTAACTTGTCCGCACGAAAAAGAAATCCTGCATTCTAAACCCAAAAACCCTCAGCTTTAAAAGGTTATGATATCTAGTTTGCCCGCCAAGTATCTGCCAAACTATCATCCTCCCTCTTCTCCTCTTTCATCACATCTACTGCCATTAAACCTCCTCCCACCTTCAACTCCTCAGAAATATGGATAGATCTTTTAAGTTGTTTATCTTGTTTGGCGGGAAGCTTTTTGCTCACCAGGCAACCACTTCACTTTGAAAAGCGAACCAAATGACAGGCGAACCAAATGACGTTTCAATTTTCTACTACGGGCAAAGCCGTGCGGGTATCACTAGTTCTGAAATAAGGGGCTTATCCATCTGGGAAACGTTGCCAATATCAAATAATCCTCGAAATTAACTGATCAAAATGTTATAAAGTAAAATAATCGGTCAAAAAAAAAAAAAAAAAAAAAAAAAAAAAAAAAAAAAAAAAAAAAAAAAAACGTACAGCATCCAGCATTCATTTGAGTTTTGACGTCTTGAATTCAAATTATGTTTTTCGCAATCACAAATTGCGATAGGATCCTACACTTTGGGTTTCTTGTTTCTACAAATGGAATGGAAACGGCCAAGCAATTTGCATCCGCCATATTATGACTGGTGATTTTCTAGAATAGGTAATACGAAGCATATTCATAAAAAATGGTGTTTAGAATGCAATAAAGATACAGATTTTATGGCCGATATCCACCATTACACTTATCATAAAGGTTTTTTTACAGCTTATAACGTGAAATATTTTTCTTTCTTATCAATCTTAAATGATGTGGGTACAATGTTTTAATTGAATATTGTACAAAAATAGCAATGGAAATTACAGAGACTTGTTTATGATTTTATCATTAAAAAATGCACATTTTATTTGTGTACACGTAGTACGGTTTTGTATCAATTTGTTTCTGTTGCAGAAGCCAGAAATTGTTTCTGAAATGCCGAACGCAAAACAAAACACGAAAAATAATTTTGAACTTCATGAAACTCCATCATACTCAAACGTCATAACAAGAAGAAAAAGGCGGGGCGCTAAACAGAAAAACGCACGATTCGATATTGAAACAGAAGTTGATATGTTGCCTGTAAAAAACACAAGACAGAAAGTCGATATGATGGTGTCGGTGCCTGTAGAAAACAAAAGACAGAAAGTTGATATGGTGCCTGTAAAAAACACAAGACAGAAAGTTGATATGGTGCCTGTAAAAAACACAAGACAGAAAGTCGATATGATGGTGCCGGTGCCTGTAGAAAACAAAAGACAGAAGGTAGATATGGTGCCTGTAAAAAACGATAGGCAGAAAAGAAAGTGTCGCCTCTCCACGCGTCAGCAGTCCGCAATTGAATATGCAGAAGTGTCACCGCAGAGGAAACAAGCGAAAAGAGTAGCCTGTCCGCCCAAAAATTGGAGTCACATAGACAAGATGGTCCTAGAAGACATTGAAAGAGGTATCGATAGGGTTGTCACTCGCAGTAATTCATATATAAGAAGCATTAACGTGGTGTCTTTAAAAAATATTCCAAAATCTGTAAAGAAAAGACAACCAGCAAAGCCCAAAGCAACACGGGTAAGATTTTAGCCTCTTTAAGTTATGTAAGGTCTGGTGGAGTAAAGTGGTCATAAAATCATAGGTTTTCAACTAATGCGGATAATAAATACAATACATTTTTTAAACACCTCAACTTTTTTTGTTGTTATTTTACATTGTAATATTAAAGAACACGGTCCATTAATTTTAGAAAAAAAAATTGATTAAAGTAGTTTTATAACACTTTCTTTTTTCTATGTATTTATGATCACTTTACCCCATGGGGTGGGGAAAAGTGGTCATAGCATGAGGTAAAGTGGTCATAGTTAAAATAGATGCAAAACCATCATAAATATAACTCTAATATTTGTATATTTCGGTTATTTTTATAGTTACAAGTATATGCACAAGTATATGTGTGTATACACGAGCATATACGTGTCGTGTAAACATGAGTAAACATGTTCATATATGAGTAGATACATGTATACATCAGATACATGCCCCCCCCCCCATGCACGTGCCTACTCAAGTCTATACGTCTATACACGAGTATATAAGCATGTATACGTTATTAATTACAGGAGTGTATACGTGTCACGTGTACGTATATGCGAGTATATATGTTTATAAACGAACATAATATGCGCGTATGCACTTGTATCTCGAGTATTTACGTGCATACCTTAGAATATACGTGTATAGTACACACGAGTTAATTCGCGGATACTTCCAGTGCGTCTTTGTACGTGTCTACTCACATATATTAATATGGAAGCATGAAATTATACGTATGCATGCGTGCAAACACGATTATATACCTGTATAGACGTATATACGTATATTTGCGTGTATTCACCAGTACATACACAAATATATACGCTTATATACATGTATGCCAACAGAGTGAATCCAAGCTCTTGGGCAAAAATATAAAGGGTGTGAGAGGGGAGGATAGGAAGCAAAGAATCATAAGAAACTTGTGGTCCTCTGACGCGCGACATGCACACAAACCCAGAAAATGATGGATGCAAAACAGGGCGCTTATTCCAAGCTCGAAATTCACCTTGCGAGATTAGTTCTGATCGCCTCACTAGATGGCGCTATAGGGAAAAAAGCGATCTCGAAAGGAAATTCTCGCAAGTAGCGATTCCAATCGCCAAAAGAAGGGGGAGAAAGTGACTTTTCGGGCGCTTATTTGCGGAGCGAAATCTCGACTGCCCTAAAGTAGGTGAGATTGTGCGATTTTTGTGATACAATTTGGGAGTTTGTCTTTCTGAAAGGTATTGGCTCGAGGAAAACGAATTTGGATGTTGCCAAACTTGGAGATGGTGCAGGGGGCAAGGGGGGGATTAAAACTGCACTGAGGGGGGGGGGCAAGTGGTTTTCGTTAAATTTTTGTGATACAAAAATGGGAGTTAGTTTTTCTGAAAGGTATTGGCAAGCAGAAAACAAATTACAATGTTACGAACCTTGAACATAGTGAAGGAGAGGGAGGGGGGTTAAAACTGCGCTGGGGGAGGGGGGGGCAAGTGGTTTTCCGTTAAAATTTTGTGACACAAAAATGGGAGTTAGTTTTTCAGAAAGGTATTGGCAAGCAGAAAACAAATTAGAATGTTACAAACCTTGAACATTGTGAAGGGGAGGGAGGAGGGTTAAAACTGCGCTGGGGGCAAGTGGTTTTCCGTTAAATTTTGTGACACAAAAACGGGAGTTAGTTTTTCTGAAAAGTATTGGCAAGCAGAAAACAAATTAGAATGTTAGGAACCTTGAACATAGTGAAAGGGGGGGGGGGAGGGGAAAAGTGGTTGTCCGTGGAATTTTTGTGATAAAATTACGGCAGTAGTTGGTTTTTCTGATAGGTATTGGCACGAGGAAAACGAATTAGGATGTGGCCAACCCTAAAAATGGTGCAGGGGGCGGGGGGGGGGGGGGGGGTTATAACTGAAAACATAAAATAGGTATATATGCAACATTTTTCGCTTTGCAATAAGTTTTCAAAGCTTAAAATGCTTAATTTAACTAATAACAACATTATAATGCACAAACATCCGAATTAAATTGCAGACACGTGTTAAGAACTTCTTTTTCAATGTAAAATGTTAGTTTGTGAATGAAAATGCATTCGGCTACGGTTGATAACTTCCATTGATTCCACTTTCTTGTAACCAAACCCATCATTTAGGAATTAAGGTAAGGGTGGGGGGGGGGAATCGGGGGCACTCCAAATTTTCAAGATATAATGCATTTGAAATAATTAAGGGGCTAGGAATTTCCTACTCCCTCTTATTTTTTTGACCGTTCGACGGCCTGCACAAATGCGTCTAGGGCAAATTTTATGTAAAAAGCGTTTATAAATTTTATTTTTCTTTTGTACATTATCCCACTTAAAATTTAGTTTTTCACAAAAGTACTGGTTGTTTCTGAAAATTGTATGAATTTCAAATTTACACAGAATATACAATCCCTTTTTTTGCGTTTTAGCGGGGGGGGGGGGGGGGGGGTGACATCACAAATTACCGCCCCGGGTGTCACCCATGCTAGGTACGCCACTGACGTAGGTAATTTTTTTTTCCTTTTTTTTTTCTTTTTGTCTTCTTTTGCTATAAAATCCTCCTCCCCCCTTTTTTCCTAAATTCTTTATTTATTACCTACTGTCAATATTCAATTTCAATTGAATTCAATTTGTAAGATAATTTATTTTCCTTTATTGAAATTTGATATTGATTAACTAATTACAAAACAGTAGAAAGGCTGGTAATTTCTGGGGAGTTGTTTCTAAAATTTGATTTTCCATTTCGCCAACATCAAAATTAGCAATATTATATAAATACTGTATTCGATTATACTGTAAGCATTTGTAAATTGGCTGCTATATAATATGATGCATTTCAAGGAAAAGAGAATGCTTCAAAATGCTCCTTTTTTCTTTTCTTCTTCAATTTAGGATCTTTCCTTTGGGTTGAACTTTAAAGTTCTTTATCAGCTGAAGAGAAATAATGATTGAAAAATTTATTCCTTTTACGAATATTTTTCAATATACATTTACAGAAGCAGAGTATTTATTTATTTGAAACTGCTCTTGTAACCAAGATTGCTGTTTTGACTTTTTAATCTTGAAAATAAAGATGGAATTGTGTAATCATAGGTACAAGTTGCTTGTTTTGAAAAAAAAAAAATCTAGAAAAGTACTGTTTTGAGGATATCTTAAGATTGGGTCTTGGAAAACAATACCTAGAAAAAATGGAATTTGAAAACCGGAATATTGAAGAAGTAATACTTTTTATTTAGCATATGCTTATTTAATTATAATTTTAAAGGAGAAGAGAAAAAAAAATCTGGAACATGTCTTTGAAACTGAGATTGTTGTTATAATTGCAACTGGAGCGGGGGGAGAGTTGGTTTTCACATTACTAATCCTAATATGGAAGATTATATATTCTGTTATGTCTGCTCCCATCCCCAAAAGCTCAATTAGCACAACAAACCTTTTACATTTTGTAGGGGTGACCCTCCCCCCGAATATCCGGAAGACTCCCCTCCAAAAGCAAGAGCCCCCCAAATAAAAAAATACCCCTCAAGCCCCTTTAAAAATTTCAATGGCGCAATTAGCGCCATTGAAATTTTTACCCCCCCCCCCCCCCCATTTTAGTGTTTTTTTTATTCAATTTGAATTAGCAGATTTTTTCATCAAGACTTTTGGATGCCTCTAAACCTTTCGCACTCTGCACTTCATTAGACACGGCAACAACATAATATTCAATCCACGATTACGAACTATTTATAATTTTTCATCTGCATTTATGACGGTTAAGATTTTTTTTAGTATCATTATTTTTTTTAAGTTATTATTATTATTTCGATTATAGTTTCTTGGGAAAAATATATTTCATATAAGACATTCTTACTAATATAGATGGTGTTATATAGTAAATCAACAAAATTTACGGATAATTTTTATCAAATTTATGTATTGGCTGTTTTAACCTCTTCGATTTTTGTTTTTAGACACTGTAATATTGAAATATGCAAAAAATACGACTTACTTTTTGCCATTCGACTAAGCTTTTTGCACCGGAGCATTCTGCCATTTTTCCTTTGTGTACTATTTTTTAAAATTCTCGGAGAATTAATTTTTAAGAACATCAGGATTTGCTTCAAGAAAATCTAAAATTATTTCGGCGTGATTCTTTGTAACGTAAAACGTATTCTTTGAAGAATAGCCATTAGCGTGCCAGTCGTCAAAGTTCGCGCTTTTCCGTCCAAGAATTAAACAAAACAAAACTAGCTGCACTGAAAGGGCATTGGTTGGAAGAAGTCACGTGTACCTCCTGGCCGAACAAACTAATCGAAAAAAATTGGCGCCTCTTCGAAAGACAGCTGCGAGCTGTTCAGAATTCAACGTTGCGAGATTTTTTCGATAACATCGATCACGTGACGGGAAATCTCGAAGTCGAAACGTAAGTAGTTTAGAATGACCACCCAGGTCACAAATTTGTTGCACAAGGATGATTTTACCCAACATTTTAGTTTTTAAGAAATATTTAGAGCAGTTGTTTAAAGTTACTGCCTGTAGTAGCTCTAATACACGCATCGGGACAAAGGCGCAGCGACTGATGAAAGTTTTTCAAAAGTCTCGTTATTGCAACAGAGAGTGATTTGTGATTGCGATTCATGTATGACAGCTGCAGGCTGCAAATTTCATCAATCGCTTTAAAAAAATTTTAAGACCTAAAATATTGTGTAAAATTGCCTTTGTGTTATATATATATATATATATATATATATATATATATATATATATATATATATATATATATATATATAAATTTGTGACCTGTTTTGCATCCATCCGTTTCTGGCTTTGCGTGCATGTAGTGCGTCAGCATTGTGTTTGTGACCATATGTTTTCTTATGATTCTTCCTTTTTATCCTCCTCTCTAACACCTTTTAATAATTTGCTCAAGAGTTTGAACTCACCCTGTACACTAGGGTGGATCGAAAAAAACGAAATTTCGAATCTTAATTTGGAATACCCGCCAAAAGCTGCATGTGTAAGTACAATACACATGCGAAATATTATCAAGTTTGAACAACTCCTTGAGGGTCCTACCAAGGCTTAAAATTCTCCAAAAATAGGAAAAAAGGTAAATTTTCCAAAATTTTTATGATAATACTTATGTTGAAAATTTTTGTTCTTATTCCGTAAAAATGCTTCTTTTTAACACCCTTTTCATGCATCTTTGAAATAATTTACATTCTTTTTAGCATTAAGTTCGCCCATAAGGCGTTAAGTTTCGAAAAATTAACCAAAAACTGACTTTTTAAAAGCTTTTTTGCATATTGCAATATTTCTTCGTTTGAAGCTCAGTTATTATTTTTTCTGTGTGACCGGGCAGCATGCAATTTTAAATGGAAGTGAATTGATACTTTATTACATTAACAGCCCAGCATCAACGACAAGGAGGTGACTGCATTTCGAGTTCCATTCTGCTCTTCTCATCTGCTCAACCACATGTATTAATTAAAAATATATTATTCATTTTAAATTAGAAGTAAACTATCAAAATGATTTACTAATATTAACTAAAAAAAGCATAAAGTAAAGAGCATTATGTACAAGTAATCTATATTTATGAACACACAGTCGCTCCAACATGTAAGCAACAATACTTCACAAAATACGGAACTTTAAATGTATCAGTTAGTCAAAATCACAAAAAATAGTTCATCACCTCCATTCATGAAACCACTTTGAAGTCTTTTTTTGATTGGAACGATGATATGATACTTCGAGATTT